>NC_142012.1:168431530-168438830 GCF_049901735.1 Notechis scutatus | reverse complement strand
ATATATATTAGATCATTGTAGTTGTCTGTGGTTCGGCTAGGAAATACTGGGCATGATCCATTGCTGTTTACAAATATCGAGCCAAAGAATGTGTTAAAGAGGTTTGCTTTAATAGTGTTGTCATTGCAGTCTTTACCATTAGGTCCTTTCAGGGGTGGGGTGGACCTTGAGTCTTTTAGTTTGTTGTTTACAAAATTGTAGAAAGCGCGCGTGGAATTGGTGCATAGAAGGTTTTCTTTTTGTTTAATGTGATAATTGGTGCATTCAGTTTTTATCTGGTGACATAGATTTTTGTATCGGCTTTTGAAGTTGGCAACGTGACCAGATTTGTTTTTTCGCTAAAGTTATTTCTTTTTGGATTGAAGTTTCCTTATTGTTATGGGTAAACTGTTTTTCCTGGTTTTGGGAGTTGTTATTGGTACATATAGTTTGATGGCTCTTTTGATTTCTAGTAAGAATATGTTGTAATGGTCTTCAAGAGTATTGCATCCAGTGAATAGAATTTGCCAATCAAAGGAAGAGATTCCTCAACTGGCGAAGTTTGTGGCCTTCAACTCCCAAGATTCCTCAGATAGAGAAGCTTTGCTGGCTAAGGAATTCTGGGAATTGAAGTCCACAAGTCTCAAAGTTGCTAAGGTTGGAGACCCCCTGCCCTAAAGAACATCAAAGGCGCTTTTAGGAAGTTCTCCTCCCCAAGCCAGATTTCCATCCTGGAGGGAGAGGAGGGGTCCCCGGCTTTCTTGTCCTGGGAAGGGCCCAAAATTGTTTTCAGAATTTGGAATGCATTTTTCTGCGTAACTCGGGAGTCTCCAGAGTCCATCCATGGGTTCCTCACCCACCCACCCAGCTTCCTTCTCCGTCCATCTGCCTTTTCCCAAGGGACTCTACCCGCTACTCCCCTCTCCTTTGGAGGCACCGCCCACCCCTTCCTCCTCTGCAACTTTTAAAGCTCCAGCTGTCATGTCAGATTGGGGACAGGAAAAAGGAAGAGTTTTAATTATTTCGTCTTCCATATAAGCATTAACAGCCCTCCTAATTGTTCCAGGCAAATGTTTGAAGAGAGCATGAAACACCGACTTTCTCTCACGGAAAAGCCATCCTGAATTAATTTCCTGGGACTCGATGCCAGACTCTCTTGTTTTTAACAGCTGAATTATGATCTATATTTTCCCCACACATTCTGTCTCTCTCTCTAAAACTCCACAAGCAAAGGCTGCCCGCCCACCCGCATTTCCAGAACAGCTGCAGAGAAGGCCAGGCTGGGATTTTAGCCAGCAGAAACAGCTGAAAGTACAGTTTTCAAAGCTCCCTTTGTCATCTCCAAAATTACCTTCCCGACAACACCCTGCCTCACCAAACCAAACTTTTGGGAAAAACAGTAATTGTGAGAGGGACCTTGGAGTCTTCAGCCAACAATCCCTTAAATTTGAGGCAGCCGCATGCACCAGCAGCCAAAAAAAGCTAATAGGATCCTTGATTGTATAAAAGGTGGCATAGAATCAAGATCATCTGAAGTCTTAGTACCTCTTTGTCAATCCTTAGTAAGGCCACACCTGGAATACTTGCATCCAGTTTGGGTCACCACATTACACAAAAGATGTTGAGAAGTTTGAAAAAGTGCAAAGAAGAGCAACCAAGATGATCAAAGGCCCGGAGACCAAAACATATAAAAAATGGTTGCTGGAACTAGGTATGTCTAGTTTAATAAAAAGAAGGACCAGGGGCGACAGGAGAGCAGCCTTCCAGTATTTGAGGGGCTGCCCCGAAGAAGAGGAGGGGGTCAAGTTATTCTCCAAAGCCCCAGAAGGCAGGAGAAGAAGCAAATGGATGGAAAGTCATCCAGGAGAGAAGCAACCTGGGATTAAGGAGAAGCTTTCTAACAGTGAGGACAATTAACCAGTGGAACTGCTTGCCACCAGAAGTTGTGGGTGCTCCATCCCTGGAAGGTTTTTAAGAAGAGATTGCAGAGCCACTTGTCTGAATTGATATAGGGTCTCCTGCTTGAGCAGGGGGCTGGACTAGAAGACCTCCAGGGTCCCTTCCAGCTCTATTCTGGTTAATTAATTGAAAACACAGAGCTGGAAGTGTTGAATTTTAGAAGCTGTGGCAAAAGTACAGCAAACATCTCGGTAGGCTCATTCACTGGTAGGTTTCCAGCACATAAATAATAAATACCTTTATTATTTGGACTTAATAACTCAGCAACGGGAAAATGTTCTTAATAAATCGGTGATGAATCTTTTATTGAGTGGCACAATATGCCCTTGGCGGGGGCTATTTAGCTCAGGATGCTACCCCCTTCACCCGGTCACTGCGGGAATTGAAATGAGAGCATCTCTGAGAGATCCATAGGGCCAAGGAAGGCAAGAAGACAGAATAACACTTGCAAGGGACCTCAGAGGTCTTCTAGTCCAACCCTCTGCTCAAGCAGGAGACCCTGGACCATTCCAGACAAGGGGCTGTCCAATCTCTTCTTTCAAACTTCCAGTGCTGGAGTATTCACAACTTTTGGAGGAAAGTCCAATGCCTTCGTATGAAGAACAATTGCAAGAATTGGGTTCGTCTAGTTTAGTGAAACGAAGGACTGCGGGGTGCTATAGCACCTTCCAATATTATAGGGACTCCTGCTTGAGCAGGGGGTTGGACTAGATGACCTCCGAGGTCCCTTCCAACACTGTTGTTCTCTTAACCGGGCCAGGATGCAGAAGACAGAAAGAATGGGCTTTTCCATTTCATTTGGTTATTGTGTATCTGTTGTCTGGCAGAACCATCAATCCTGCCGGAGTCCTTCTCCCTGACCACAGATCTACTTTGGGGACTGTGACCCAATCAGGTGCGTTGAAACCAAAGAGATCAGGATTATGGGCCCCTGGGTGCTCTCTGAGCTTGGTGGTTTTTCTTGCAGACATTTCATGACAGTCATCAGTGCTGGATGGGAGTGGAGATTGGAGGGAGGAGGAGGACTGTGGGGGTCCTTGGGGCTCTCTGAGCTGGGTTGCTTTCTTGCAGACGTTTCCTGACCCAACTAGGGAACATCATCAGTGCTAGAAGGGAGCGGGGTTTGCTCTCCATCTACCCACAGTAGACAATATGCAGGCCAACAGCCAAACTCAGAGAGCACCAAGGATGCCGCCCAGCCCCGTTCTTTTCTGGACAGAAAGGCCCCGTGGGCTTGGTCATTGCTGGACCTTTTCCTAATGGCTCCCCAGTTTTGCAGCCCCCGATCTCCTTCGCTCCGCCTGGGAAACAGAGTTGAGCAGAACGTTGTGCCTCTTTCCATAATCGCCTGCTGTAGAAGGAGGATCCCCTCGACCTTCCGCCTGTAAGCAACCCAGAAGCCCCCTCAGAAATGACATGCTGGACAGGTGTATAAAGCAGGTATTTAAGCCAGGATCTGTGTAAACCAGGATCTGACATTGGGGGCAGTGTTAGAAGGGAAACCTAAGATCTATTTTTTTAAATATAAAACAAGTGCCTCTACCGTAATAAAGAAGCTCACACAGGCCGCCTAAAATATATTGGACTAAAATACACACACATGGTTGGAAAAAAACAATTAAACAACATATAGATTTGAAGTCTGAAATATTTTTATTAGGAACGGCACCTGAAGGTTATAGTAAAGAAAAAAACATACTTCATCATACATGCCTTAACAGCAGCTAGAATTGTATTTGCTCAAAATTGGAAAAGCGACAAAATACCGATAGAGGGAAAAAGAATTGAGAAAATATTTGAATGTGCAGAAATGAATAGATTAACATTAGAAATTAAAGAAAAAGAAGAATTTGAATATTATATGGTGTGGGACTTGTTTTATAAGTGGCTAGAAAATAAAAATTAATTAAAAGGGATTAGACATAATTATAAAGCAATAAGAGAAACTAGTGTAATAGACATACTGAATATTACTTATATGTATGGGAATGTGATTATTATTATACTGTTATACTGTTAAGAAGAATATTATTAGTTATTGTTAAGCACATGAAATATGTACCTAATCGACACACGATTGAAATGGAATGGATTTATTGTATGTTAAAATAATAATAATAATAATAATAATAATAATAATAATAATAATAATAATAATAATAATAATAATAATAATAATAATAATAATAATATAAACAAGAAGACGTTCTGGGTGCTCCAACATAGGAAGTTTTCAAGAAGAGACTGGACAACCACTTGTCTGAAATGGTATAGGGTCTCCTGCCTGAGCAGTGGGGTGGACTAGAAGATCTCCAAGGTCCCTTCCAACTCTGTTATTGTTATTTAGAGGTGGTTGGCCGTTGCCTCCTTCCTAGGCCCAAGGCCACCCAGTTGGTGGTACTAGAATTCACTGTCACCCAGCTTCTGGATGGATGCCTTCACCATGACCCCAAAATTGGCTCTCACCAAGCAAATAATGTGTATTATCTACAACCCGAGCCATGAATTTCTACAATTTCTAAAATCTTGCATATTTCAGAAGGCTGCAGCGAGGAGCCAGTTCGCTGGGAGATCTCTGGCCTGTTTTTTTAATCAGCAATGAAGTTTTCACCATGAATTATAGCATGGCCTTCCCTCCTTGCCAAGCTAGAGCCACCCAAATTAGATTTATGGTAGATTAATTACACCCTGTCCCAATCAACAAGAGGAAACACCACTGCTAGGAACAAACATTGCATGTTTGAACGCAGAGCAGTTAGACTGAGCTCTGGGTAGCAGCAACACCCTTGGCCAATGTCTGTCACATCACTCATGCCTCCCGCTCCCGTGATTCCTAAAATAGTCTAGCCAGCGGTGGCAAAAGTAAGATCCTGAACTTAGTCCCAATGCACAGGTATAGAATAGGTCAGAGGTGTCCAAACTTGGCAACTTTTAAGACTTGTGGACTTCCAACTCCCAGAATTCTCCAGCCAGCTCTGCTATGGGCGTTGAAGTCCACAAGTCTTAAAGTTGCCAAGTTTGGAGACCCCTGGAATAGGTGGCACCTGGCTCAATAAACAGTGACTGGGAGAGGGGTCTTGGAGTCCTAGTGGACAATTCTTTAAATATGAGCCAGCCGTGTGCTTCCACTGCCAAAAAACCCAACACAGTCCTAGCCTGCATTAACAGAGGGATAGAATCAAGATCACGTGAAGTGTTGATGCCACTTTATAAGGCCTTGGTAAGGCCATGCTTGGAATACTGGTTGCAGTTTTGATTGCCAAAATATCTTGAGACTCTGGAAAGAGTTCAGAGAAGAGCAACAAAGATAATCAGGAGACTGGAGACTAAAATATACAAAAAACAGTGGCAGGAATTGGGTTTGGCTAATTTAAGGAAAAGAAGGACTAGGGGTGACATGATAGCAGTCTTGTCAGAGTATATTCATGAACTGGAATAGCAAGCTCAGCCAATGAATAGGCATAGCAACTAAGTCAGCCAATGAGGACTGTTTGGAAACTGAAACTAAAAGTAGTCTAGGGTGGCTCTATGTTAAGCTCTGCAACTTTGCAGCTATGTTGGAGCTCTGAGTCTGTCTATTGAAGATGAAACTAACTTGCTTGCTTGTTGAAGACTGGAGCCCTGCTCTGAACTTGCAACATGTTTCTGCTTGAGTTTGCTCCATGTTGGAGAAATCTACAGCAGGTTTGTAAAATCTACTTCTTCTATTTATAAAGACGTGAAATGAAGCGTCAGCCATCTGTGTTTATTTTTCTGGTGCTGAATTATCGCTGCAAAACTCTAAATGAGTCTTCCAGTATTTGAGGGGCTGCCCCAAAGAAGAGGAAGGGGTCAAGCGATTCTCCAAAGCCCCAGAAGGCCAGACAAGAAGCAACAGGTGGGAACTAATCCAGGAGAGAAGCAACTTGGAATTCAGGAGGAATTTCCTGACAGGGAGAACGATTGACCAGTGGAACTGCTTGCCTCCAGAATAACAAGAGTTGGAAGACAAAGAAGAGAGGGGTCAAACTATTCACCAAAGCACCTGGAGGCAGAACAAGAAAATGGATAGAAACTAACCAAGGGGAGAAGCAACCTAGCAATAAGGAAAGAATTCCTGCCAGTGAGGACAAAAATTGCCACCAGAAGTTGTGGGAGCTCCAGCACTGGAGGTTTTTAAGAAGAGACTGGACAGGGGGTTGGACTAGAAGACCTCCAGGGTCCCTTTGATTTCAAGGATTCTACCATTCTGAATTTGATGATCATCGTGTTGCTTGGTGGAAGTGTTCAAAGCTGTGTAAACGTCTTTTGTTTTTCCATTTGTCAAGTCGGAAATATACCAAGAAATGTAGTTTTTAGTTGGGTGGCATGAATGAAGCCAAAATCGCACAACTGGGGGGAGAAATGTTGTCACTGTTACACTGACCTTTTCTAATCTGGGTCATGAACAAAACTTCCTCTCTAATCCCAGTGGCCTAGTTTACTTCAGTTGGAGTCTTATCTTGCCTTTTCCTTCAATCTCCCCCATCACTTATTATTTCCCTCTCGCTTTTCTGGCTTCTCACTTATCCCTTCGGTCCCAAATGATGTTATTTATCTAACTTTTCCAAATTCCCTTATCTGTGTTCCTTGTATGTTAACCTCTGTCCGAGCTAAGACTCTAAACTTCTCCCCTGGCTCTGTCTGTCTTTCCGACCTCTTCATCTGTGAAGTTCTAACCTTCTCAGAGCTTCATCGGAGCTCCACCCTAGAGTCTTTGAGCTTCATTCTGGCTCGGTTGGAAGAACAGACTAATGGAAGGGGCCTTGGAAGGTCTTCTAATCCAACCCCTTCTCCAGCAGGAGACCCTAGGCCAGGGGCCTTCAAACTTGACAGCTTTAAGATTTGTGGACTTCAACTCCCAGAATCCCTCCTCCAGTCATGTGAGTTCAGGAATTCTGGGACTTGCCAAGTTTGAAGACCTTTGCCCTAGACCATCTCAGTCAAATGGTTGTCCAACCTTTCCTTGAAAACCTCCAGTGGAGCATCTACAACTTCTGGTGGCAAACTATTCTGTTGATAGATTGCTTCCGCTGTCAAGAAATTTCTCCTTAATTCTAGGTTTGATCTCCCTCTGAAAAGCTTCAACCCCTTCCTTCCTTCCTTCCTTCCTTCCTTCCTTCCTTCCTTCCTTCCTTCCCTCCCTCCCTCCCTCCCTTTCCTCCCACCCTCTCTCCATTTCCTTCCTTCCTCCTCCCTCCCTCCCTCCCTCTCTCCCTCCCTTCCTTCTTTCCTGCCTGCCTGCCTGCCTGCCTGCCTTTTTCATTTCCATCTCCCTCCTTCCTCCCTTCCACTTTTCATTCCCATCTCCTCTCTCCTTCCTTCCCTCTCCTCCTTCTCCCAC
>NC_142012.1:168341530-168426530 GCF_049901735.1 Notechis scutatus | reverse complement strand
CATGTTGCTAAGGTGGGAGGAGTGGAGGTGATGACACCAGGTAAACGTTGATTTCCTTCTATTGGGGAAGGTGACTTTTGGAGGCTGTTTCTAATTTCCAATATTATGTGGTATAATTCTAGGTTGTGTCAGATCCAGAATCACAGCAGACTTTGCCGATTGGATGCTTTCCTAAATAAAAGAAATTGTTTTGGAAGATAGACTTCGCTCTTTTCTTTTTAAATGGATTTTATCACTTGGAAAAGCTGACACTTGAACAGTCACTAAATGAATCGTTGTAAGTGGAAGACTACCTGTGTGGTGAAATGACTTAATGTTGACTTTAGATCAGAGAGCGATCATCGATTTGTCGTTTTAAGTTGGCTAAGCCACGATAAAGATGTTAGTCCAAGCCGATAACCATTATCCAAGTGTTCTTCACAATTTATATTTATATTGGAGGATTCTTCAGTTACAGTTTTAATCTCTACTCAATTTTCAGGTTTTAGATCAAGTATAATAAAAGATGGGAGGATTTATGGGGAGAAAATAACTTCTTTTATTAGGCCAACAAATTTAATCACTAAATCTTCAGTCTCTGGCTGCGTATGACTTCCAGCTGTTTAATGCGGATTGTGGCACTGCTGAGAAAAATAGGGAGAGCTTTTCATTTGGCATATAGAAACTCTAATTACAACAGACCCCCACCTTTTAAGATACTACTAACTGAAGGGAAATTAATAAGTGATGAATATGCCAGTACAAATCATAAGCAAAGAGAGATTCCTGGACCTTATGAACAGATGTTTCTCTGGGTGAAGATTCCAAAACGTTTTGGAATTTAATTTCCAAGACTTTTAACTGATATTCGGCTGATTGCTGAATATCATCAAAGACCTAGGAGAAAAATGTTTTCAATCTATTTTTAGGGATCAAGGGCAGTCTTGGCCAATAAAGAATTATACTCTATTTTGTAAATACAGGTAATCTTTGACTTAACAACCATTTGTTTTGTTAGGAATAACATAGGTTACCTAACGTAGTTTGGGTAAAATAATATATATAGACTATGATAGTGAATTTAAGTGTGTGTCACTTTAACTGTAAAGCATGTAATTTTGGGTGTGGTTGTGAAACTGCCATAAGAGGGAGCAAGAGAACTTGATTGATTGCTGGCTTACTGGATTGCTTGCTGACGATGATGGATTGATGGTTTGATAACTGAGTGTTCTCTGCTGTTGCTGAAGGAAGAAAGGAGGTTTGATTTCTTCATATCTCTACTGCGAAGAGATATATTACTGGACTGATATTTGTAAGTTTACTGACCTCTTTTTCGACACTGGACTTTGAAACTGATTAATCCCCGGACGGACTGAACTAGTGTATGATATATGGACTGTTTGACTATGCTATAAATCTTACTGGAATAAACTATTTAACTAGCACTGTGTATCTGTTTTACTGAGTGTAAGCTACAACAATGTTTGTCTCACATATTTGCCTGCCTGCCTGACTGCCGTGCAGATTCTGCTAGGGTGTATATCCCTAACATGTTTAATGGAAACTAATCAAGGAGAGAAGCAACCTAGAAATAAGAAATTTTCTGACAGTGAGGACAATTAGCCAGTGGAACTGCTGGCCACCAGAAGTTGTGGATGCTCCATCACTGGAGGTTTTTAAGAAGAGACTGGACAGCCGCTTGTCAGGAATAGTACAGGGCCTCCTGCCTTGATCAGGGGTTGGACTAGATGACCTACAGCAGTGGTGGCTAACCATTTTGGGCTCCTGTGCCAAAAATTGAGCACACATATGCACGCTCACACTCGCGCGCCAGACCCCAGAAGGCAATGCACACACCCCCATGTCCCCTACGCATGCGCGCACAATCCCCCCCGCCACCCCCTTACTTGCACTGCGCTCATAGCTGATTTTCGGCTGGTTTGAGGCCTTTTTCTGCCTCCCAAAGGCTTGAGGAAGGCTTCTGCAGGCTTCTATAAGCTTTGTAGGCCGAAATCTAGCCCCGTTTTGTCACTTCCTGTTTTTCCGAAAATACTGGAAATGACAAAACGGGGCTAGATTTCGGCCTGCAAAGCCTGCAGAAGCCTTCCCGAAGCCTTTGGGAGGCCCCAAAACCTCAGAAAAGGCCCCAAACCCTCTGAAAATCAGCTGTGAGGCGCACGCATGCGCAGTGAGGTAAGTTTGCCTGCAGCTCGTGTGCCGGCACAAATGGCTCTGCGTGCCATAGGTTCACCATCATGGACCTACAGGGTCCGTTCCAGCTCTCTTATTCTGTTACCCCATTTAAATCATGAGTCTCGAGCCAAACTTCCAAAACTTCAGAAGGATTAATTGGGAGTTAACATGCTGGCACTGCCTGGGTGCAGCAGATTCTGAGGCACTCTGACCCTGGTTTTCCCCCACTACCCTCTGGGTGTATCGTAATTCATATTCTCCAATGGGACACCTCCATAGCCCAGAATCACGAATCATGCTCTCCAGTTAGAATTTTGCCCGGCAGAAACTTCGGTCACCTAGAAACCATCTTTGAAAACATTTATGGAATGCACTTTCGGTTTGCAAGCTGCTGCACTGCTCCCCCCTCTCTTTCTGTCGGCAACTCTAAACAGACTAGAGAAATATTTTAGGAGTTGACATTAGGTGGGTCTAGAACTCACAGTGTCCTGGTGATTGGCCCAAGGTCTTCTGATGCTTTGGAGAATAACTTAATCCCCTCTTCTTGTTCTGACCCAAACCCTTGTCCAATAAAACAAACACGAACCAAAGGGAACAGAAACCTTTTAATGAGTCTTACGAATCCCCGGTTAAAAGGCTGCTGCAAACTAATTAGCTTGGATAAGCACGAGCCTCGCCAAAACTGTGCCAGACTGCCAAGAATAACAGATAAGAAATATTCCACAACACAAGAGTCTTCAAATACCAACTTAAGATACTGTAATGTCCATGAGGCTGAGTTTCAAAACGTCTTTGCTTCCTGCAAAGAACGTCCAATTCACAGCTGGCTTTTATCTTCTTGAAGGAGGGGCCCTTACCTTGCAGCCTTACTCCTGAGTCGCCTATGCTGTTGCAGCTGCTCTTTCCTGCGAGCAATCCTGCGCGCACACGCACTTGGCACAGGCTCCTCGGGAACCTCCTCATCGCTGCTGCCAGCCCCCACAATCTCTGAAGGTCCCTAATGGTCCTGGCTCCTCATCATAGCCCAGAGTCATCGATAATGCTCTCCAGTTAGAATTTTGCTCACGGCAGAAACTTCAGTCACCTAGTGACTATCTTTAAAAACATTTATGGAATGCACTTTTGATTTCCAAGCTGCCGCACTGCTCCCCCCTCCCTTTCTGTCGGCAACTCTATAAAAAACCAGAGAAATATTTTATGAGTTGATAATACCCATCAAACTCCTTAAACCAATTCTGGGTTGGTGGGGCCTTGATTAGCATCCTTATTCGCTGCAATTGATAGCTCTGATTTCATTCCTTCAGGCCAGAATAGGACTCTAATAGTTCCCCTAGGCAGACACGGAAGAGCCTCTCAATTAGGGGCTAATTAGCTTGTTATCAGTCCTGGGAAAACCTGACGCAAGACATTTAAATGAAAAATAAATATCTCATATTGAAGAATATTTGTTTCAATGAATGCCCAGACTGCGTTTAGAAAAGGCAAATCCAACCATCCATCCATGTTTTGCATTAGGAGGAAGAACCTGTTCCACTTTCCCGAGAAGTAAATTATTTGCTGCTTTTGTAGATTTGTTAAAAATCCGATTTGGACTCTGTTAATAGAACTAAACACTGGGCTAAATGAGAGCATCTGCTCCTTGACAGGAGTCTCACATATTGAATAGAGACACAACATCAAGATAGCATAATGCAGATGAAGTGCAACAGGTTGACTCACAGGTGATAACTAGACTGACAGGCATGTATTCTGGCCCCGTAGTTATTTAACTTCTACCTGAATGGTCTCAAGTCCACGATACTTCAGGTTGGGTGCTCTTCTCCATTATTAGCCAAAAAGGAAAAAAAATATATATTATTTTGATATGCAGTTGACCCTGTTCATCTTTGACATACTGAATTGGGTGTGAAACATCTATTTGAGGCACTAACGATTGCCAAAAAAAAAAATCAAGAACAAATCAACTGTAACAGAATAAGGGTCCTTGGAGGTCTTCTAGTCCAGCCCCCCTTTTAAGTAGGAGACCCTATACCATTCCAGACAAGTGGCTGTCTGGTTTTTTTTGGGGGGGGGGGGAATCTCCAGTGTTGGAGTACCCAAAACTTCTTGTGGCAAGCTGTTCCACTGGTTAATTGTCCTCATTATCAAGAAATTTCTCCTTCCTTCCAGGTTGCTTCTCTTCATCCGTTGCTTCTTCTCCTGCTTTCTTTGGTGCTTTGGAGAAAGAGATTGACTCCCTCTTCTTTGGGGCAGCCCCTCAAATACTGGAAGATGCTATCCTGTCCTTCTGCTATCCCCTGGTCCTTCTTTTCATCAAACTAGACTTCTGTCCATCCCTAGTTTGCTCAGATTTTCTTTCTTTCTTTCTTTCTTTCTTTCTTTCTTTCTTTCTTTCTTTCTTTCTTTCTTTCCTTCCTTCTTTCTTTCTTTCTTTCTTTCTTTCTTTCTTTCTTCCTTTCTTTCTTTCTTTTGCTTTGGAGAATAGCTTGACTCCCTCTTCTTTGGGGCAGCCCCTCAAATACTGGAAGATGCTATCCTGTCCTTCTGCTATCCCCTGATCCTTCTTTTCATCAAACTAGACATGTCTTCTGTCCATCCCTAGTTTGCTCAGATTTTCTTTCTTCTTTCTTTCTTTCTTTCTTTCTTTCTTTCTTTCTTTCTTTCTTTCTTTCTTTCTTTCTTTCTTTCTTTCTTTCTTTCTTTCTTTCTTTCTTTCTTTCTTTCTTTCTTTCTTTCTTTCACTTTGGAGAATAGCTTGACCGCCTCTTCTTTGGGGCAGCCCCTCAAATATTGGAAGATGCTATCCTGTTCTTCTGCTATCCCCTGGTCCTTCTTTTCATCAAACTAGACAGGTCTTCTGTCCATCCCTAGTTTGCTCAGATTTTCTTTCTTCTTTCTTTCTTTCTTTCTTTCTTTCTTTCTTTCTTTCTTTCTTCTTTTCTTTCTTTCTTTCTTTCTTCTTTTCTTTCTTTCTTTCTTTCTTTCTTTCTTTCTTCTTTCTTTCGCTTTGGAGAATAGCTTGACTCCTTCTTCTTTGGGGCAGCCCCTGAGATATTGGAAGACTGCTATCGTGTCTCCCCTGGTCCTTCTCTTCACTAGACCAGACATTCCCAATTCCCGCAACCATTCTTTATACGTTTTAGCCCCGTCATCATCTTGGTTACTCTTCTCTGTACTCTTTCTAGAGTCTCAACATCTTTTTGACATCATGGCAACCAAAACTGGATGCAAATATTCCAGGTGTGACCTTACCAAAGCATTTATAAAGCAGTACTAAACCTTCACATGAACTTGGTTCTATTTATTTATTTATTTATTCTATTTAACCTTGTTAATTTATTTTCCAGAGGTATGATCTCCTTCACAGATCATCAGAGTTGGAAGGCACTTTGTAGGTCATCTAGTCCAACCCCCTGCCCAAGCAGGAGACCCTACATCATTTCTGACAGATGGCAGTCCAGTCTCTTCTTGAAAGCCTCCAGGGATGAAGCTCCCACAACTTCTGAAGGCAACTTCTGTTCCTTGGGTGGATTGTTCTCCCTGTCAAAATATTTCTCCTGATTTCCAGGTTAAATCTCTCCTTGTTTTATGAGTTGACATTTCTATCCATTGTTCCTTGTCTGGCCTTTCGATGCCTTGGAGAATAGCTTGACTCCCTTCCTCCTCTCTGTGGCAGCTCAGGATGCTATTAAGTAGAGATTATGAGAAAATTTTGCACAGGAGTCAATGGCTAAAGCCAACATCTTGTGTTCATTTTTGGGAATCAGTTACAGGTATATTTTTCAACTCCCTAAATATCTGAACAGTTTATATTTAAGTAAAAGCAGAATAACCTTTTCAAAGATTAAATGTGTTGCCATCAGATACGCTGTGTGGTAGGTTTCAGAAAAAGAGTTTGACCCTGTAATGGTGTTGATCTTGAAATGGTGGATCATATTTAATGCTGCTGTGAATTTTATAAGAGCCTTTGGCAGGAAGTTAACTGGCCTACTTTAAAATCAAAACTCGGAAGAGATATTTCTGAGTACCTTAAAAATGATACTTGCAGATGAAAATCCTAAAATAACCAGAAGGAAGAGCCCAATGTTTAACCCAATGGCGATCCGAACAAGGTTTCCAGTAACTAAGCAATTCATTGGGCTTCTAAACATTTTTGCATACATCAAATATTTTACTCGCTAAATTGCTTTCGTGTTAATCTTTAGATTATATTTGTAACTTGCATTTGCTCCTTTGGCTATAAATAAAAGTGGAGTGACAGATTGACTGACTGATTGATGTGAGGTGTAAAAGCTTAGTCAGTGAGAAGCTTAGTGCATGTTTAGAAATATGATTTTCAATTTGACTTTGTATACAGATCATTGCCCAAGTAGCCGTTATAGATTGTTTCAACAAAGCAAAATAGACCAAGAGAACAAATTGTCCAGAACATTTATAACCCAACGTTGAAGCTAGAACAACTGTCCAGTCATGACCCCCAACATAATTTGTGATGGTCATTCAATGGGACCCGGTGATCAGATTTCCCCACTGAAGACAGCAGGGTCTCCTTTGGCTTCTTCTAAGGAGAAGGAAGAACAGAGTTGGAAGGGACCTTGGAGGTCTTCTAGTCCAACCCCTTGCTCAAGAAGGAAAACCTATACCACCCCAGTCAAATGGCTGCCCAGTCTCTTCTTGGAAGCCTCCAGTGAAGAAACACCCACAACTTCTCGGGGGGAAGCTGTTCCACTGTTAATTATCCTCACTGGCAGGAAATTTCTCCTTCGTTCTTGGTTGCATATCTCTTTAAGGATCTTCCATCTGTTGCTTCTTCAGGTGCTTTGGAGAATAGGTGGACCCTCTAACACAGAGGTCTCCAACCTTGGCAACTTTAAGCCTGGTGGACTTCAACTCCCAGAATTCCCCAGCCAGCTTTGCTGGCTGGGGAATTCTGGGAGTTGAAATCCACCAGGCTTAAAGTTGCCAAGGTTGGGGGCCCCTGCTCTAACAGATAACAGATAATCAGAGTTGGAAGGGACCTTGTAGGTCATCTAGTCCAGCCCCCCGCCCAAACAGAAGACCCTACACCATTTCTGACAGATGGCAGTCCAGCCTCTTCTTGAAAGCCTCCAGGGATGAAGCTCCCACAACTTCTGAAGGCAACTTCTGTTCCATTGAATATAGAATGATAGAGTTGGAAGGGACCTTATAGGTCATCTAGTCCAGCCCCCCACCCAAGCAGGAGACCCTACACCATTTCTGACAGATGGCAGTCCAGTCTCTTCTTGAAAGTCTCAAGTGATGGCGCTCCCACAACTTCCCAGGGCAACTTTTGTTCCATTGAATATAGAATGATAGAGTTGGAAGGGACCTTATAGGTCATCTAGTCCAGCCCCCCACCCAAGCAGGAGACCCTACACCATTTCTGACAAATGGCAGTCCAGTCTCTTCTTGAAAGTCTCAAGTGATGGCGCTCCCACAACTTCCCAGGGCAACTCCTGTTCCATGGGTTGATTGTTCTCACTTTCAGAAAGTTTCTCCTTATTTCCAGATTGAATCTCTCCTTAGATCAGTTTCCATCCATTGTTCCTTGTCTGGCCTTCACGAGCTTTAGAAAATAGCTTGACCCCCTTCCTCCTCCTCTCTGTGGCAGCCCCTCAAATACTGGAAGATGCTCTCCTGTCTCCCCTGGTCCTTCTCTTCCCTAGACCATCCAGGCCTGTTCTTCATATGTTTTCCCCTCTTTGTTGATGGAGATTCTCAGGCATCCACTCATGGTTGTCCGAAGTCCTTATTTCAGGAGGCAAGTGGACTTTTCTTTGAAGATATTTTGCTTCTCACCCAACAAGACAATCCAGTGGCCTCCTGAAATAAGGACCTTTGGGACAACCATGATAGGATGGCTGTGAGAATCTCTACAGACTTTTAGCTATGCAATTTGGGATGGACCCCCTTGGAATGGGGTGGGGGCAGGAATGGATTTCCAGAAGGGAAATTGCAGACTACAGGAACCCTTTGCACCACCCAGGTGGCCCCGAGGACACAGACGAACCTCCAAGTGGCCTCAACGACCCTCTAAAAAGGATGCAAAGGACCAGCAGCCTGCAAGGAATACAGATCCTTCCCTTCCACTCCATCCAGTCAGAGATGAAGAAGCTTCTTGGAGGAGAAGCGAAACGTCTTCAAAGAAAAACCAAGAAAGTCCAGTTGCCTCCTGAAAAAAAAAGCACCTTTGGGTCTCTCTCCCCTCCAGTTGTTGTTGTTTTTTTCCATATGAAAGTGAGACAGAAGGAAATAATAGACTGGACAAGAACACACATACACAACCCGAGTGAACTTGTGTGCCCGAGAAAACAACTCAGCCAGACAGAAGTCAGCGTCTCGAGGGGATGCAGAGAAGTGAGCCATCCATCGGTCTCTGGGCAAGGGAGAGCTGCTCCTTTTCAGCTCTCGGGGAACCAGGAAAAACCTCGCTGTGAAACGGGGTGCACCTATTCACGTATATTTCTTTGGAGAGGTGATTTCCCTTCGCACGTAAAACTACTCCTCAGGTTCGGTCCAGGTAGGAAAGTCGTTTGCCTACAATAGCTTAGGGTGCCTCCTCCCTCTCCCTGCCCACCTGTGTCTTTCAGCCAGGACTCTTCAGAGTTCAAAACCAGGAACCTAGTCCAATGTCATTCCTAAATCCTATTTTAGAGCTGGAAGGGACCTTGGAGGTCAACTAGTCCAACCCCTGCCTAGGCAGGAAACCCTATTCCATTTCAGACAAACCCTATTCCATTTCCTTCCTTCCTTCCTCCCTCCCTCCCTCCCTCCCTTCCTTCCTTCCTTTCTCCCTTCCTTCCTTACTTCCTCCCTCCCTCCCTCCCTCCCTTTCTTCCTTCCTTCCTTTCTCCCTTCCTTCCTTCCTTCCTTCCTTCCTTCCTTCCTCCTTCCCTCCCTCCCTCCCTCCCTTCCTTCCTTTCTCCCTTCCTTCCTTCCTCCCTCCCTCCCTCCCTCCCTCCCTTCCTTCCTTCCTTTCTCCCTTCCTTCCTTCCTCCCTCCCTCCTTCCCTCCCATCCATCCATCCATCCATCCATAATCATAGAATCCTAGGCTTGGAAGGAACCTTGGAGGTCTTCTAGTCCAACCCCTTGCTCAAGCAGGAGACCCTCTACCATCTCAAATAAGGGACTGCCAAGTCTCTTCTTAAAAGCCTCCAGGGATGGAGCAGCCACGACTTCTGGTGGCAAGCAGTTCCACTGGTTAATTGCTCTCTCTGTCAGGAAATTCCTCCTGAATTCCAGGTTGCTTCTCTCTTGGATTGAGTTTCCATTCGTTGCTTCTTGTCCTGAATTCAAATGCTTTGGAGAAGAGCTTGACCCCACTCCTCTTCTTTGTGGCAGCCCCTCCAAATAATAGAATAGCAGAATAACTGAGTTGGAAGGGACCTTGGAGGTCATCCAGTCCAACGCTCCCCCGGCAGGAGACCCCACACCATTCCTGACCGAGGGCAGTCCAGTCTCTTCTTGGAAGCCTCCAGGGATGAAGCTCCCACAACCTCTGAAGGCAACTTCTGTTCCCTTGGTTGATGGTTCTCACCATCAGAAAAATTTCTCCTTATTTCCAGGTTGAATCTCTCTCCTTGTTCAGTTTCCATCCATTGTTTCTTGTCCTGCTTTCAGATGGAGAATAGGTTGATTCCCCCCCCCTCTTCTTTGTAAAAGCCCCTCAGATATTGGAAGGCTGCTATCGTATCACCCCTCGTCTTTCTTTTTGTTGAACTAGAAATACCCCTTGATTAAAAATAGGATCGCCAAAGTCCGATGCCGTTTATGGTGCAAGGAGACGAGGAAGACCTACCCAGTGCCTGCAACCATCCATCGTATGTTTTAGCCCCCAGCCCCCTAATCCTCTTTGTTGCTCTTCTCTGCACTTTTTGCAGAGTCTCCTTTCCACTTTCCCAGCCAGGTAAGAGGGGGGCTTCTACCCCGAGGGGCAAAAGGTAGAATAGTTGGATCTGCAGGAGAACCGAAACGGAGGGAAATATGGCTTTTCTGTCTTCTGGGGAGCAAGCAGGGGGGAAGGAGAGAGGGAGAGAAAGAGAGAGAGAGAGAGAGACAGAGACAGAGAGAGAGAGAGTAACAGAGAAAGAGACAGAGACAGAGAGGGAGGGAAACCACCAGGGACAGCTCTCTGGTGCCTGCATTCTCAAGGATGGAATAACTTGTCTCTTGCAATAAATCTCAAAATGAAATGATGAATCACCAGGAATCCATCTGTGGTCCTAGCAGAGGTGCAGACCAGCCGCCTTCGAGTGACAGCCAGCCGAGGCCGTGCATCTCAGGGGCTTCAGAACACCAGGCCCCTAATTTTAATTTTAATTAATTTAATTTTAAATTAGAGAACAAGAAGATAAACAATTTTATAAAATTTGGGGCCTTTTCTATCAATGGTTAGATAATAAAATATAATAATAGAATACTTAGAATTTTAGAAAATAATGAATATATAAAGATGTATTTCTTCTTTTGTTATTATATCTATAAAATGTTTCTAGGATAGATTTGGGGATGATTATATGAATTGTTATAAAATAAACTAAGTAAATTATAGTTATCTCGCAAAGTATGAATGAACAAAATTATAGTCAAATGACTGATTAATAGTGATACTAGGGTATTCAATTTCTGATTGATAATATGAGTTATTATGCAATGTAATTGCAATTGAGACTATGAAATCGATGCACAAAAAATTTGTAAACCAACCGACACACTGCTTGTACACTTATGAAAGAAAGTTGGATGTTTTTATGTTTTGTTTGTTTTTGTTTGTCTTTAAAAACCAATAAAAACTTGTTTAAAAAAAAAAAAGAACACCAGGCCGACTTCTCGGCAAGCTTTGTTTCCGACACATCATCCCACAGGAGAAGCCACGATTCTCGGCGACACATCGGTGGAGCCGGGACGGAGGAGGCTCTTCGATCTTGGCCTGATGTGGCTTAGACCTTCTCTCCACCCCCAGGTTGTGGTTTCTATTTACCTTTGCTGTGTCGGTGTTGGAGCCTGTAGGTGTTAGAGAAAGGGGGACAGTTGCTTTGATCGGTGGAAGATCTCTTTCCCTGAGTGATTAATAAAAAGGCAAGGACTCACTCACTGGCCAGCTCTGTCTGCTGATTGTAGTAGTAGAAGGAAACCCTTGTAAACCCCGTAGGAGCAGTTCCGCCATGGGACCACTGACCCAGAGTCCCTCTCTTGGAGGGACTGCTGGCCCAGCGGCTGAAGTTCAGGCCGAAGAAACAATGAGACACCTGGAGTTCCTTCCGAGTAATCCTGCTACCCTCCAAAAAGATCCTGACTATGTATCAGAATGGTCAAACAAAGGGCAACTTCAAATCTCAACAAATAAATGCTCTGTCTTACATATTGGCAAAAAAAATCAGAAAATAAATACAAGCTGAATAGTCAAGATCTTGTTGATGACCCAAGCTCTGTAAA
The DNA here is from genome assembly GCF_049901735.1 of Notechis scutatus. Taxonomy (NCBI): domain Eukaryota; kingdom Metazoa; phylum Chordata; class Lepidosauria; order Squamata; family Elapidae; genus Notechis; species Notechis scutatus. The sequence goes on along the minus strand of NC_142012.1, from coordinate 168,414,900 downwards.
GGACCTTGGAATACTCACCTCTAATGATCTAAGTGCTAGAGCCCACTGCAACTACATAGCCAAAAAGGCATTAAGAGTTGTTAACCTAATCCTGCGAAGCTTTTTCTCTGGTAATATCACACTACTATCTAGAGCATACAAAACATTTCCGAGACCAATACTCGAATACAGCTCATCAGTCTGGAACCCACATTACATATCTGATATTAGCACAGTTGAGAAAGTCCAGAAATATTTCACAAGAAGAGTTCTCCACTCCTCTACTCGTTGTAGAATACCTTAGGCCACCAGACTCGAAATTCTAGACCTAGAAAACCTTGAACTACGCCGCCTTTGATCTAAGTATAGTACATAACATTATCTACTGCAACGTCCTACCCATCAATGAATACTTCAGCTTCAACCACAACAATGGTCCGAAGGCAATTTCTGTTCCATGGGTTAATTGTTCCTCTCACTGTCAGAAAAATTTCTCCTTATTTCCAGGTTGAATCTCTCCTTGTGTAGTTTCCATTCTTTGCTTCTTCTCCTGCCTTCTGGTGCTTTGGAGAATAGCTTGACCCCTTCCTCCTCCTCTCCTCAAATATTGGAAGATGCTCTCCTGCCTCCCCTGGTCCTTCTCTTCCCTAGACTAGCCAGGCCCAGTTCCTGCAACCGTTCATCATATGTTTTAGCCTCCAATCATCCCCTCATCACCCTGGTTGCTCTTCTCTGCACTTTTTCTAGAGTCTCAACATCTTTTTTATAGTGTGGTGACCAAAACTGGATGCAGTACTCTAGGTGTGGCCTTACTCAGGCTTTATAGAATGGTATTAGTACCTCCCTTGATCTCAATTGTATCCCTCTGTTAATGATAATCTGTTAACTTCTCAGGATCTTGATACTCTCCCTCTGTAGATGCAGCCTTGGATTGCGTTGGCTTTTTTGACAGCTGCAACCTGTTGCTGGCTCTCCTTCTGTCTACCCCTGACTCTCATCTTAGCATTGGGAACTCAGGCCAATAGGTTCCCAATCTGGGACTCCCTTCCAAGCATCCCAGCCTCTATGACCTCACAGCAGCTTCATCAGCGGAGGTCTCAGTCCCACTGGGAACAACCCCAGAGCCATAGTGCTTAGACTTATATACTGTTTTATGTGCTTTCCAGACCTCTCTAAGCAGTCCATAGAGTCAGCCTCTTGCCCCCCAACAATTTGGGTCCTCATCTTACCCACCTTGGAAGGAGGGAAGGCGGAGTCAACCTTGAAAGGGTCAGGATCGAACTGCCAAATTGCAGGCAGCCAGCAGTCAGCAGAAGGAGCTTGGCAGTGGATGCCCCCAAACTCATCCACCACCGTGGATGCCCCCAAACTCTCCCAAAAGGGGTTTGTTTGTTACCCGTGCGGTACTTTGCCACAACGAGGTTGGCTAGGGTGGGGTAAGCCACTGTGGTTTATAAACCACACAAAGGACCTGCCCATTTGCCCCTCCGTGGCTAACTCAGTATAAACAGTGGTTAAGCCAGCCACGTCTTAGTCTGATGTGTGAACTAGGTGGTCGGGTGAAGAGCAGATGTGGCAATCTGAAATGTTGCATTGGGTTTTTTTCTCTCTCTCTCTCAATATTCCAGGAGGAGGAGGAGGAGGGTGCAAGGATGAGTAAGTGGGACATTATGGGAAAGAGCTATTAAAGGAAGCAACAATTAAATCTCAGCATCTCCATGGAAACCACGAACAATCTAGGAAGTTCTCCCATCTGGGCTGGCCTTGCCCTGAATCTGACATCCGACAAGACGCAGTTCAGGGGTTAGACGAGGAAGGCTCGGCACCTAGGCAGAAAAACAAGGTGCACAGGTATAGCCAGGTGATCCCTGGATCCACTCGAGAGGGATCTTGGAGGCCTAGTGGGTGATCATTTAAATGGGAGCCGCCAATGTGATACAGCTGCCCAAAAAAGCCAAGGCGATCCTAGGTTGCATCAACAGAGGGATAGAATCAAGATCACGTGAAGTGTTAATACCACTTGATAACACCTTGGTAAAGCCACACCTGGATTATTTGCCTCCCGTTTTGGTTGCCATGGTATAAAAGAGATGCAGAGAAGAGCAACAAAGAGAGCCTGGAAGTTAAATCATACTAGGAATGACTGAAGGAACCAGGCACGTCTAGTCTCCTAAGAGAAGGATTCAGGGTGACACAATAGCATCTTCCGGTCCTTGAGGGTCAGAGGTCACCGAGAAGAGGGGCTTAGCCTATTTTGCAAAGCAGCTGAGAGAAAGGCAAGAAGCCGTGGGGGGGAACTTGGTTAAAGAGAAACCCAACCTGGAAATCAGGAGGAATTTCATGACCCCGAGAACAATGGACTGGTGGAACGGTCCCTTCAGAAGTTGTGGGTAGTTCACCTCTGGAGGCTTTTAAGAAGAGATTGGACAGTCATTTGTCTGGAATGGCATGGGGGGGCTTCTTGTCTGAGGAGAGGGCTGGACTAGAAGACCTCCAAGGTACCTTCCAATTCTGTTATGCTGTTTTCCTTCCTTCCTTCCTTCCTTCCTTCCTTCCTTCCTTCCTTCCTTCCTTCCTTCCTTCCTTCCTTCCCTCCCTCCCTCCTTCCTTCCTTCCTTCATTTCTTCCTTCCCTCTTCATTATCCTATCTATCTATCTATCTATCTATCTATCTATCTATCTATCTATCTATCATCTATCTATCTTTCTTTCCTTCCTTCCTCCCTCCCTCTCTCCCTCCTTCCTTCCTTCCCTCTTCATTATCCTTTCTTTCTTTTTTTCTTTTTTTCTTTTTTTCTTTCTTTCTTTCTTTCTTTCTTTCTTTCTTTCTTTCTTTCTTTCTTTCTTTCTTTCTTTCTTTCTTTCTTTCACTTTGGAGAATAGCTTGACTCCCTCTTCTTTGGGGCAGCCCCTCAAATACTGGAAGATGCTATCCTGTCTCCCCTGGTCCTTCTTTTCATCAAACTAGATATGTCTTCTGTCCATCCCTAGTTTGCTCAGATTTTCTTTCTTTCTTTCTTTCTTTCTTTCTTTCTTTCTTTCTTTCTTTCTTTCTTTCTTTCCTTCCTTCCTTCCTTCCTTCCTTCCTTCCTTCCTTCCTTCCTTCGTCTCTGGAAGCTTTTAAGATTGGACAGTCACTTGTCTGAATTGGTGTAGGGTCTCCTGGTTGAGCAGGGGGTTGGACTAAATGACCTCCGAGGTCCCTTCCAGCCCTAGGATTCTAGGAAGGGGCTAATTATCCAAGACTCTCTGCTCATCCTCCAATCTGCCCCTGCTGTTCCTGCCCGTTGTTTTCCTTGTTGCAGGACATCACCGGATCTGGCTCCGAAACAGACCTTCCGTTTGTAGCACAGAGGCCGTCAGCAGAAACGAAGCCAACCCAGCTGAATTCGAAGCAGTGAGCAAACGACTTGAGTGAAAGTAACTCCGAAACAATTGGTTGGAAGGGATCCTGGAGCCAAGGTAGAGGTCCGTATTCATTTCCCAGGCACTTTTTGAAATCTACAAACTTCCTCGTCCAATTTGTTAATCAAGAAATGCCCTGGAGCTCTGAAAGAGTCTCATACTGGGAGCAGACCAGAGAAATAGGACTCTTTAGAATAGAATATTTGGAGCTCAGGGCTGAACTGTGGGGGCCTGGGGGCTCTCTGAGCTGGGCGGCTTTCTTGCAGACCTTTCATGACCCAACTAGGGAACATCATCAGTGCCAGAAGGGAGGGGAAGTTGGGAGGAAGAGGAGGAGGGCTGTGGGGTCCTGGGTGCTCTCTGAGCTGGGTGGCTTTCTTGCAGACCTTTCATGACCCAACTAGGGAACATCATCAGTGCCAGAAGGGAGGGGAAGTTGGGAGGAAGAGGAGGAAGAGGAGGAGGGCTTTGGGGTCCTGGGTGCTCTCTGAGCTGGGTGGCTTTCTTGCAGACATTTTGTTGCCCAATTGGGTAACATCATCAGTGCTAGAAGGAAGTGTGTTTTACAGAGAGGGGGAGGAGGAAGAGGAAGAGGAGGAGGAGGTGGTGGGAGAGGAAGAGGAGGAGGAGGGCTGTGGGCTCCTTGGTGCTTTCTGAGCTGGGTGGCTTTTTGCAGATGTTTCATGACCCAACTAGAGAACATCATCAGTGCTAGAATGGAGAGGGAGTAGGGAGGAGGAGGAGGAGGAGGAGGAGGAGGAGGAGGAGGAGGAGGAGGAGGAGGAGGAGGAGGAGGAGGAGGAGGAGGAGGAGGAGGAAGAGGAGGAAGAGGAGGGATGTGGGGTCCTTGATGCTCTCTGAACTTGATTGTTTTCTTGAAGATGTTTCATGACCCAACTAGGGAACATCATCAGTGCTAGAAGGGAGGGAGGTTTGCAAAGAGGAGGAGGAGGAGGAGGAGGAGGAGGAGGAGGAGGAGGAGGAGGAGGAGGAGGAGGAGGAGGAGGAGGAGGAGGAGGAGGAGGAGGAGGAGGAGGAGGAGGAAGAGAAGGAGGAAGAGGAGGAAGAGGAGGGATGTGGGGTCCTTAGTGCTCTCTGAACTTGGTCGTTTTCTTGAAGATGTTTCATGACCCAACTAGGGAACATCATCAGTGCTAGAAGGGAGGGAGGTTTGCAAAGAGGAGGAGGAGGAGGAGGAGGAGGAGGAGGAGGAGGAGGAGGAGGAGGAGGAGGAGGAGGAGGAGGAGGAGGAGAAGAGGAGGAGGAAGAGGAGGAAGAGGAGGGATGTGGGGTCCTTAGTGCTCTCTGAACTTGGTCGTTTTCTTGAAGATGTTTCATGACCCAACTAGGGAACATCATCAGGGCTAGAAGGGAGGGAAGTTTGCAAAGAGGAGGAGGAGGAGGAAGAGGAGGAGGGCTGTGCGATCCTTGCTTCTTGGTTGTTTCCTTGGAGACCTTTGATTATCCGACTAGGTAATCTTCGATCCAAGATGGGAGAGGAATGTGCAGAGAGGAGGGGGAGGGGAACGGTGGGGTCCTTGGTGCTTCTTGAGTTGGGTTGTCCTCTCGCAGACATTTCCTCATCCAACTAGAGAACATCCTCAGTGCTAGTAGGCAGTGGTGGGATTCAAATAATTTAACAACCGGTTCTCTGCCCTAAGGATTTCTTCCAACAAGCAGTTCACCCAGGGGTGCAGTAAGCAGACGAAGCACCTGCTTAGGGCACTACCAGGCCCCAAAGGGGGCACCACAAGTTGAGAATATGGCTTTGTTTGTACAGTATGAACAAGGGAGGAGGGGGCAGCAAGGTAGGTCAGTGCTCAGGGCCCCAGGGAGCCTCCATCCGCCACCGAGTTCCCCAAACGGCTCAGAAGGTTAACAACTGGTTCTTCCGAAGTGGTGCGAACTGGCATGAATCCCACCACTGCTAGTAGGGTTTGTGGAGAGGAGGAGGAGGAGGAGGAGGAGGAGGAGGAGGAGGAGGAGGAGGAGTGCGAGATGCTTGGTGCTCACTAAACTTTTCCTAGAGACGTTTCATGACCCAGCTAGGGCACGTCAGCAGTGCTAGAAGGAAACGTGGCTGTTCTCTCTCTTTATCTACAAGTCTTGTCCTGACCGTTTTGGTGGGTCAATCAAGGAACTACTGACTAAGCACAATCAAAAGTAAATCGTGTTCAGAGTTTTGCAGCGTTGATTCAGCGCCAGAAAAATAAAACAGAGATGGCTGATGCTTCATTTAACATCTTTATAAACATTTATTTATTTGATTTGTCAATTGCTTACAAGATAATAAGTATAAGTATAAACATGAGTAAGAATACAGGAAATAGGTACAAATAAATGGGGACAATAGGACAGGGATGGTAGGCACGATGGTTCACTTATGCGTGGCCCTTACAGGCCTCTTAGGAATGGGAATTCTCTCCTTTCCTTTCCTTTCCTTTCCTTTCCTTTCCTTTCCTTTCCTTTCCTTTCCTTTCCTTTCCTTTCCTTTCCTTTCCTTTCCCTTCCCTTTCCCTTCCCTTCCTTTCCCTTCCTTCCTTTCCTTTCCTTTCCCTTTCCTTCCCTTCCCTTCCTTCCTTCCTTTCCTTTCCCTTCCTTCCTTTCCTTTCCTTTCCTTTCCCTTCCTTTCCCTTCCTTTCCTTTCCTTTCCTTTCCTTCCCTTCTCTTCCTTCCTTTCCTTTCCTTTCCTTCCTTTCCCTTCCTTTCCTTTCCTTTCCTTTCCCTTCCCTTCTCTTCCCTTCCTTTCCCTTTCCTTTCCTTCCTTTCCTTTCCTTTCCTTTCCTTTCCTTCCTTTCCTTTCCTTTCCTTTCCTTTCCTTTCCTTCCTTTCCCTTCCTTTCCCTTCCTTCCCTTTCTCTTCCCTTCCTTTCCCTTCCTTCCTTTCCTTTCCTTTCCCTTCCCTTCCCTTCCCTTCCTTCCTTTCCTTCCCTTCCTTTCCTTTCCTTTCCTTTCCTTTCCTTCCTTTCCTTCCTTTCCTTTCCTTTCCTTTCCTTCCCTTCCCTTCCCTTCCTTTCCTTTCCTTTCCCTTCCTTTCCTTTCCTTTCCTTTCCTTTCCTTTCTTTCCCTTCCTTTCCTTTCCTTTCCTTTCCCTTCCTTTCCTTTCCTTTCCTTTCCCTTCCTTTCCTTTCCTTTCCTTTCCTTTCCCTTCTTTTCCTTTCTTTTCTTTTCTTTTCCTTTCCTTCCTTTCCTTTCCTTTTCCTTTCCTTTCTTTCCTTTTCTTTTCCTTTCCCTTCCTTTCCTTTCCTTTCCTTTCCTTTCCTTTCTTTCCCTTCCTTTCCTTTCCTTTCCTTTCCTTTCCTTTCCTTTCCTTTCCTTTTCCTTCCTTTCCTTTCCTTTCCTTTCCTTCCTTTCCTTTCCTTTCCTTTCCTTTCCTTTCCTTTCCTTTCCTTTCCTTCTTTTCCTTTCTTTTCTTTTCTTTTCCTTTCCCTTCCTTTCCTTTCCTTTTCCTTTCCTTTCTTTCCTTTTCTTTTCCTTTCCCTTCCTTTCCTTTCCTTTCCTTCTCTTCTTTTCCTTTCCCTTCCTTTCCTTTCCTTTCCTTCTTTTCTTCCTGCTCCCCCTTTTTCTCTCCTCTCTCCATTCTTTTCTCTCCTTCCTTCCTTCCCCCTTCCTTCCTTCTTTCCTTCCTTCCTCCCACTCCCTCCATTCTTTTCTCTCCTTCCTTCCTTCCCCTTCCCTGTTCTCCTTCCTCTACCCTTCCTTGTTTTATTTTTTATTTATTTGATTTATTTGATTTTATCATTTACAAGATAATAGGTATAAGTATAACCATGAGTAAGAATACAGGAAACAGGTATGAATAAACGGGGACAATAGGACAGGGACGGGAGGCACGATGGTGCACTTATGCACGGCCCTTACAGACCTCTTAGGAATTGAGTGAGCTGGATAGTGGATAGTTTGAGGTTAAAGGAGTGGGTGGGGGGTTAGAGGATGTAACCACAGAGTCAAGTAGTGCATTTTAGGCATTGACTACTCAGTGGCTGAAGTCGTACTTTCTGCAATCGAGTTTGGAGCAGTTAACATTGAGTTTGTATCTGTTCTGTGCGGTTGAAGCTGAAGTAGTCATTGACAGGCAGGATATTGTAGCAGATAATTTTATGTGCTACGCTTAAGTCTAACCGGAGGCAGCTTTATAAATATAATAAGTTTTACCAACCAGTTGTAGATTTCTCCAACATGGAGCAAACTCAAACAGAAATAGGTTGCACGTTCAGAGCAGGGCTCCAGTCTTCAGGAAGCAAGCAAGCAAGTTTCTCTTTTACTTTAGTTCAGCAGGCAAGCAGAGGAGAGAAGCCGTTTCATTTTCAATAGACAGACTCAGAGCTCAACATAGCTGCAGAGTTGCAGAGCTTCATATAGAGCCACACCTAGTCTATTTCTAGTTTCAGTTTCCAGACAGTCCTCATTGGCTGACTTAGTTGCTCTGCCTATTCATTGGCTGAGCTTGTGACCAAGCTCTATTCCAGTTCGTGAATAGACTCTGACACATCACAGCTTAATCAAGGAAGCCCCAAGAGCCCACCCACGAAGCGGACCTAGGATAGGAGAGGGCCAGGCTGAGCCCGAGGGAGGGGTCCAATGCATGGTCAGCCTTGAGTCCCACCCACAAGGGATCTAAGTCCCGCCCTCCTTGACTTCCAGGGACTCTTCTCTGCCGCCAATTTGCTTTGACCCTTAGTAGGTCCGATTCTTGTAGGGAATGTTAGCATGCAATAATAACACTGTATTCATTTGGGGTCCCTGATTTCCTCAGCTGGACACCTAGATGGAAAAATTGCCCAAATGGAGAAACGCTACCTTAGAACAACCCGCATAAATTGGCTGTTATAGTCTGTTTCCCTATAATGGGTCACTCCAATCTAGCTTCAAGAGTTGGAAGAGGCCCTAGAGGCCTTCTAGTCCAACTCAGAGCAGGAGATCCTATACCACTCCAGACAAGCGGCTGTCCAATCTCTTCTGAAGGACCTTCAGTGATGGAGCAGCCACAACCTCTGGTGGCAACTTCTGTTCCACTGAAGTTTCCCCAGGTTCCTTCTCTCCTGGATGAGTTTCCATCCGTTGCTTCTTCTCCTGCCTTCACCTGCTTTGGAGAATAGACTGACCCTTTCCTTTCCTTTGTGTGGCAGCCCCTCAAATCCTGGAGTACCGCTATCGTGTCCCCACTAGTCCTCCAGGCTGGCCAAACCCAATTCCTGCAGCCGTTCTTCATAGGTTTTAGTCTCCAGGCCTTGGATCATCTTGGTTGCTCTTTTTGGCACTCTTTCCAGAGCCTCAACCTCTTTTTTTTATAATATGGTGACCAAAACAGGATACAGCACTCCAAGGGTGGCCTTACTAAGGCTTCATAAAGCGGTACTAACACTTTGCGTGAACTTGATTCTACGCCTCTCTTTATACAACCCAGGACCGTCTTCGCTTTTTTGGCTGCTGCTGCAACACGCCTGGCTCACGTTTAAGGCATCGTCTACTAGGACTCCAAGATCCCTGGCACAGTTCCTGTTTTTGAGCCTAATGTTTGGCCTAATCTGTACTTGTCCCTTTGGTTTTTCCTGCCCAGGTGTAAAGCCTTGCTTTTCTCCACATTAAAATTCATTTTGTTGGACAGGGCCCATGGTTCAAGTCTCTCAAGATCTTTCTGTATCCTGAGCTTGTCTTCTGGGGTGTTGGCTATTCTGGCCAGCTTAGTGTCACCTGCAAATGGGATGAGTTCCCCCTTCTATTCTCCCATTTGAGTCATTTAGGAAGATATTGAAGAGTCCTGGGCTAAGACGGAGCCTTGGGGTGCCCCACTGCTTACTTTCCTCCACGTAGACGTAGTACCGTTAAGGACTACTCGTTGAGTACTGTTTGTCAGCCAGTTACAATTCCCTCTGATGATGACTCAAACTTTTCTCTATAATTTATGATCCACGAAGTTCTCTTCTCGGGCTTTTGTTTCGTCAGTGATTCCGGAAAAACCTGCCCAAGTTGTCCAGAATCCTTTGGTTTTTGAAGCTGAAACACATCCAAGAATAAACTGGGCGCAGGAACCTGGTGCCAGTCTGCCCCCTGCCTGTCATGCCAGGGAAACGCACCCTCCTGTTCTTTGGAACCGAAGGTGGGATCTCCTCTGCCCTCCTTGCATTATTGCGGGTTGCGGGTTCCCAGGAGGTTAAACCTGGCTAATGGTTGGGTGGGAAAAGTGGTGGACATTTTATTTATCCATGTATTTATTTATATTTTATATTTCTTCACTGCGCATCTGAGAGGGATTCTTCAGAAATGGCAAAATCGACAGTTTTAATCGGGGGAAATATCAGTAGAAGAAAACCTTCGCAGTTCAGAATTAAACAGTGGGGCCCCTGTGCTGGGTTGTTTTTTTTCTTGCAGACGTTTCACGACCCAACTAGGGAACATCATCAGCACTTAAAGGGAAAGGGGTTGGCAGAAAGAAAGAGGAGGAGGGGGAGGAGGAGGAGGAGGAGGACTATGGGGTCCTTGGTGGTCTCTGAGCTGGGTGTTAGCTTGCAGATATTTTACGACCCAACTAGATAATATCATCAGTGCTGGAAGGAAGAGGGTTTGTACAGAGAAGGAGGGAGACTGTGAGATCTCCTTGGTACTCCTGAGCTTAGTTGTTTTGCATAGTCACTAGCACTGATGATGTTCGCTAGTTGGGTCATGAAACGTCTGCAAGAAATCCACCAAGCCCAGAGACCACCAAGGACCCCACAGTTCAGCTCTTCTATTGATAATCATGATATTATGCCAGCCCACAGAAAGCATTAATGCAGCAACCAAGTTAAAGAGCCGTGTGTGAGCGCACCTGATGACTTGTGGAAAAAAAAAAAACAGTGCTATCACCAGAAGGGCCTTGTAATAAAACACTTCTGCGGCTGTGAAATTTTCTTCACAGAGAAGGTTTTCTATTTTTAACAATGACACGTATTGAAGCCCTCCTGGAAGGGCCAAGAGAATTGAGGGACAGCGAGTAAAACGAGAGTTTTAGCGCTATTTACAAAAAACACAATTAAGTAGGCCAGCGAAAGGCCTGGTGTGTGATTGACGCAACCTGCAAAGCTTCGTTAGGTGTAGCTTTTAGTGTGAATTTTTGGTGCAGCTCAGCACACCGGGAAGCCATCCCGTAGCATGAATTAGTTCAATGCACCCTGCAAACTCAGAACGTACTGAGAGATCATTCCGTGCCCAGGTTAAGCCTGTTTGTGTGAAAGCAACCCGGAAGTGCGCAGTCTTCGGTCTGATCTAAGCATAGTACTTGTGCTACAATGTCCTACCTGTCAACAACTACTTCAGCTTCAACCGCAATCACACACGGACAAACAACCGATGCAAACTCAAGGTAAACCGCTCCAAACTCGATTGCAGAAACTACGACTTCAGCAACAGAGCGGTCAACGCCTGGAACTCACTCCCTGACTCTGTTGTTACATCCTCAAACCCCCAAAACTTTAACCTTCTAAACTGTCTACCATGGACCTCACCCCATTCCAAAGAGGTCCTTAAAGGGGGCGTGCATAAGCCCACCAGCGTGCCTATTGTCCCTGTTTATCTGTATTTACTTCCTTTGTTCCTGCTTATGTTATCTTGTACATGTTTGACAAACAAATAAAAATAAAGATATCTGCAGAACCCTCACATCCTGGACATAAACTGTTTCAATTTCTCCCCTCCAGATGGCACTATAGAACATCGCAGACCAAAACAACTAGACAGGACAGTTTTTTTCCCGTCCGGCTTGATGTGTAAGTCTATAGTATTATATCGTATTGGTAGTATTATATTGTCCTTCTCATCTTCTTTACTACTCCCTTACTGGTGTTGGAAGAAATATCTGGTTCACTTCCAAGCTGGGAGAAAGACACTGGAAACATGGAGGCTGACTGGGGAAAAAATGGTTTAATGATGAAGCAGAACCACATGGAGTTGAGAGTAGGGGCGTTTTATACCTTCTCTTGGGCTTTGAACTGGAGCTTCCTGTTCCTGTGCAAGAACATGTGTTCTATTGGCTGTTGTAAGGGTCATAGCAGGTCCTGTAGGTTGTCTGAGCTCTCAGGTTTGGTTGAAGTTTGGACTCTGATGTAATGTCCCTAGGAGATTGTGCCATGTAGTGAGCTCTGCTGATAGGTAGGTTAATCCTATTATGTCCTAGAGGAAAAGGTCCCCAACCTTTTTTATGCCGCGGCCAGGTACCGGCATCAGCTGGGTGCCGCGGCCCGGTACTGGCATCAGCTGGGCGCCGCCATCTTTTTGATGAAAAAGTCCTTCCGGTGACCTCACGGAAGCACTTTTTCATCAAAAAGATGGGGCTGCAGCTCGATGAGCTTTTCCGGGTACAAATGGCTTTCTACCCGGAAAAGCTCACGAGCTACGCCGCCATCTTTTTGATGAAAAAGTGCTTCCGGTGAGCTTTCTACCCGGAAAAGCTCACTGGAAGCACTTTTTCATCAAAACAAGATGGCGGCGCCCAGCAAACCAGCGGCCCGGTAGGATTTGTTCCACGGACCGGTACCGGTCCGCGGACCGGTGGTTGGGGACCCCTGTTACCTAGAGGAAAAAGGTCCCCAAACTTGGCAACTAGTGGACTTCAACTCCCAGAATTTCCCCAGCTGGCTCTGCTTCATCTCTTGTGATCCCTTTCTCTGCAATCTCTCCGTTTTCATTTCATTCTCTTCAATGCTGGGAGTTGAAGCCCACCCGTCTTAAAGTGGCCAAGTTTGGAGGCCTCTGTCCTAGAGGGTCTTGTCTCCATCCCATCCTCCTGGAGCCAGGGGGCCTTTTGTCTTGTAGATAGGATGGCCCAGCCTTTCTCCATGGGCAGAAAATATCTGCTGGGGGCTATTGAGAACAGTAGGCGCTCTCTCTTTCTGTCCCCAAGAGCATGTTTCTCCCTTACTCCTTTAGGGAAATATCATATTCTGCCTTTTTAATGTTTCTCAAAATGTGTCATTCTTCTAGGAGTGGCTTTTTCCCCCCCTCATTGCTATTATTATTATTATTATTATTATTATTATTATTATTATTATTATTATTATTATTATTATTATTATTATTACTCACTTGCTTTGCATGGAGACCGAGGGCTTCTGCCCTGGAGGGAAATTCCTTGCGTGTGTAATCCTACTTGGCCAAGTAAATGTATTTAATGCAGGACGTGGCATGGCTGCCAGCTGGGGTTCCGCTCCGATCCAGGTGGAAGCAGCACCACTCAGTGGCCAAACTTAGGTTACGCAACCCACCAGCTTTCCCAACCGGAAACAGGGACCACAACTCCCCTTGGCCTGCCTAGAACATAAACTCCTAGGGCTGGAAGGGACCTCGGAGATCCTCTAGTCCAACCCTCTGCTCAAGGCAGGAGACCTAGCTGGCTGGGGACAATTGGAATTGTAATCCAACAGGAATTCAGGCTGGGGAAAGGGGTGTGCGACACACCCATCCTTCTATTTTATAGCCTGTCTTCCTTATAGAATAGGATAGGATAGGATATAGAATAGATAGAATAGAATAGAGTAGGATAGGATATAGAATAGATAGAATAGAATAGAGTAGGATAGGGTAGAGTAGAGTAGAATAGTATAGAATAGAGAATAGAGAATAGAATAGAATAGAATAGAATAGAATAGAATAGAATAGAATAGAATAGAGTAGAGTAGAATAGTATAGAATAGAGAATAGAATAGAATAGAATAGAATAGAATAGAATAGAATAGAATATAGAATATAGTAGAATAGAATAGAGTAGAGTAGAGTAGAGTAGAGAGTAGAGTAGAGTAGAGTAGAATAGAATAGAATAGAATAGAATAGAATAGAATAGAATAGAATAGAATAGAATAGAATAGAATAGAACATACATAGAATAGAATATAGTAGAATAGGATTGGATAGAATAGAATAGAATATAGAATATAGTAGAATAGGATAGAATAGAATATAGAATATAGAATAGAATAGAATAGAATAGAGAGTGGAGTGGAAGAGAATAAAGAGAATAGAATAGAAAATAGAGAATAGAATAGAAAAGAAAATAGAGAGTAGAATAGAATAGAATAGAATAGAATAGAATAGAATATAGTAGAATAGGATTGGATAGAATAGAATAGAATAGAATAGGAATAGGAATAGAGTTGGAAGGGACCTTGGAGGTCTTCTAGTCCAACCCCCTGCTTAGCCTGGAAACCCTGTATTTGCATTTGCTGTATATTAGGTAAATAGTTACAGATGGTCCTTGACTTAGGAACCACAATTTGAGGCCAAAATTTCTGCTGCTAGGGGACACAGATGTTTTGCCCCATTTTACAGCATTTCTTGCCACGATTAAGTGAATCAGTGCAGTGGGTTAAGCGAGCAACACCGTTGTTAAGTGAATCCGGATTCCCCATGGACTTCGCTTGCCAGAAGGCCACCAAAGGAGAATCACGTGACTCCTGGGACCTTGCGCCTGTCGTAAATACGAGTCAGTTGCCAAGCGTTTGAGACCCCGGGGATTCTGCATTGGACAGAAGTGTGGAAAATGGCCATTAACAAGTCCTTTTTTTTTTCCAGGGCTGTTGAAACCCTAAACCCTAACGCCTGGTTAAAGTCAGGGACTACCTTAGTGTATTGGTTGATTTTAGGAGCGTATGGAAAATATAGAACCCCAAAACAAAAGTGGCCAAGGTTGGGGAATTCTGGGAGTTGAAGTCCTCCAGGCTTAAAGTGGCCAAGTTTGGAGACCCCTGATTTAGGGGGACCAAGTTCATGGTTGGACTCAGCAGAAAGCAGATGCAGATGTGAACAGAAAATTGCAGGGCGGGGGGGCTTGCCAAGAACCACCGAGCTTTGAAAAAGGAGAATGACTCACACAGGATGATTGGGTGCTCCTACGCGAACACACACACACACACACACACACACACACACGCTTTCAATCAACCCAGCCATCCAGGTGTGTTCTAAGCCATTACCTGGGCAGGTTTCAGCAAGCAATCCCTTCTGCTTAAAAACTCCTTTTTTGGGTCAAAGAGCCTGCTGAAACGATCTATGGCAGGGGTGTCCAACCTTGGCCACTTTAAGACTTGCGGACTTCAACTCCCAGAATTCCTCAGCCAGCTTTGCTTGGCTTAAAGATGGCACTATAGATCAATGCAGGCCAAAACAACTAGACCAGGGTGTCCAACCTTGGCCACTTTAAGACTTGCGGACTTCAACTCCCAGAATTCCTCAGCCAGCTTTGCTTGGCTTAAAGATGGCACTATAGATCAATGCAGGCCAAAACAACTAGACCAGGGGTGTCCAACCTTGGCCACTTTAAGACTTGTGGACTTCAACTCCCAGAATTCCTCAGCCAGCTTTGCTTGGCTTAAAGATGGCACTATAGATCAATGCAGGCCAAAACAACTAGACCAGGGGTGTCCAACCTTGGCCACTTTAAGACTTGCGGACTTCAACTCCCAGAATTCCTCAGCCAGCTTTGCTTGGCTTAAAGATGGCACTATAGATCAATGCAGGCCAAAACAACTAGACCAGGGGTGTCCAACCTTGGCAACTTTAAGACTTGTGGACTTCAACTCCCAGAATTCCTCAGCCAGCTTTGCTTGGCTTAAAGATGGCACTATAGATCAATGCAGGCCAAAACAACTAGACCAGGGTGTCCAACCTTGGCCACTTTAAGACTTGTGGACTTCAACTCCCAGAATTCCTCAGCCAGCTTTGCTTGGCTTAAAGATGGCACTATAGATCAATGCAGGCCAAAACAACTAGACCAGGGGTGTCCAACCTTGGCCACTTTAAGACTTGTGGACTTCAACTCCCAGAATTCCTCAGCCAGCTTTGCTTGGCTTAAAGATGGCACTATAGATCAATGCAGGCCAAAACAACTAGACCAGGGGTGTCCAACCTTGGCCACTTTAAGACTTGTGGACTTCAACTCCCAGAATTCCTCAGCCAGCTTTGCTTGGCTTAAAGATGGCACTATAGATCAATGCAGGCCAAAACAACTAGACCAGGGTGTCAACCTTGGCCACTTTAAGACTTGTGGACTTCAACTCCCAGAATTCCTCAGCCAGCTTTGCTGGCTGAGGAATTCTGGGAGTTGAAGTCCACAAGTCTTAAAGTGGCCAAGGTTGGCTGAGGAATTCTGGGAGTTGAAGTCCACAAGTCTTAAAGTTGCCAAGGTTGGACACCCCTGGTCTATGGAGATTCTCCGTCATCCAGGTCATGGTTGTTCCAAAGGTGCTTTTTTAAAGAGTCAACTGGACTTTCTTGTTTTTCTTGGAAGACGTTTCGCTTCTCCTCCCAGAAGCTTCTTCAGCTCTGACTGGATGGTGGAAGGATTGGTGCTCCTTGCAGACAGCTGGTCCTTCGCATCCTTTTTTTTAGAGGGTCGTTGAGGCCACTTGGAGGTTGGTCTGTGTCCTCAGGGTCACCTGAGTGGTGCAAATGGGCGTGGAGGCTTCTTGGAACGGCCAAAAGGACCATGTGGTAGGCAGGAGATGGGTAGTGTGGTATTTCCCCCCCACACCTCCACTGAGAGAGGGCTGTTCAAGTTGCAGATAGATGGCCTCTTGACACCCCCCCCCCTCTTTCAAGCCAGCGCTCCCCTCTCTGCACATTTTGGACAGAGACTCATCCAGTCAGAGCTGAGGAAGCTCCTCAGATGAGAAGCGAAACGCCTTCAAAGAAAAACAAGGTAGTCCAGTCACCTCTTGGGAGAGCTGGCTGAAAAGAAACTTATTTCTGCTCCCTGGTTTCACTTTGAATTTTAGAGAGGATATTTAAAAAACCGGCTGCCCCAGGAGGTTCAGCCAACAAAGAGGATTTGAGGCAGAGTGAAAAATCACTTAAGCTCTCATGGCCTTGAAAACTCAGCTTGGACCTGGCTCCAAAAAATGCTTTTTAGAGTCCCTGGAAAGTAGACACGTCTTGTGTTGTTTCTGGGCGGTATTTTTCTCTTCTTCAAAATGAATCTGTTTCCCTTCCCGCCTTCTGTCCTCTGTGCATTTCTTCCAAGTGTGGGAAGCAAAAAATAGGCTATTGATCGATCAGA
Organism: Notechis scutatus; assembly: GCF_049901735.1. NCBI lineage: Eukaryota > Metazoa > Chordata > Lepidosauria > Squamata > Elapidae > Notechis > Notechis scutatus. The sequence continues at coordinate 168,398,493 of NC_142012.1, read as the reverse complement.
TTCAACAAAGGCCCTTGGATGATAGCAGGCCCCAGAATAAAAGAGACAGGAACCAAAGTTTTAGACAGGAGGATTTCAAAACGTACCAGAGCTATTTGCAATCCTGCTCAGCTGTTTTGTGGAATGTGATTTTTGCAAAGCACGTAGTTTTGAAAACCGTGAGAAATAGTTTATTATATAATTGGCTTAGGGAAAATTAAGGATAATGATGATGTGTAACGTTAAATAAAATAGGTGGTAAGCTGAAAATGAAAAGGATAGGGGATAAAGAACTGGGAATCTGTATTTGGATGAAATGATATTGATACTGAATTAATTGAAATATGAAATGGAAATTTTTGTAAAGATGAGTGAAATGGATAATGATATGACATCATATAAGATTGGTGGAAAGGAAAGGATGATTATGTACAAGTGTTATAATCTGGAACCACCAAGCCCAGAGAGCACCAAGGAACCCATATTCCATGTCTTCCTCCTCTCCACAACCCCACTCCCTTCTAGCACTGATGATGTTCCCTACTTGGGTCATGAAAGGTCTGCAAGAAAACCATCGATGTCAGAGAGCCCCAAGGCCCCCACCGTTCATCCCTGAGCTACAAATATCCCCCAATTTAGGAGTTAAATTTAAAACCCTGGCTGCTCTACCCCACTCTTGTCTTGAATGGTCTTCCCAGCCCACTGGAACATTATTTAAAAGTTCCGCTTCCTCTCTTAATTCCTGAACATCTGTCTGGGGGTTGGACTAGATGACCTACAAGGTCCCTTCCGACTCTTGTTAATCTAATCTAATTCAGTCTCTCCACCGTGTAGGGAAGCTTCGAATGCATGAACCTCTCTAAGAGACGGGACTGCCATTTGTCAGAAATGGTGTAGGGTCTCCTGCTTGGGTGGGGGTGGGGGGGTTGGACTAGATGACCTACAAGGTCCCTTCCCACTCTTGATTATCTGCTATCTGTGACTTCTGATCGTTCGTGAATACTTTTGATGGGACACAGCAGCCCCGACGAAGGGCAGACAGAGAAAACATTCAACCTGGCCATCAAAGAGAACAAAACATTCTCGGGAGGGTCACAAGAGATCATATCGAAATAAAACTATGTACAAAAAAAATAAACCAGTGGATACGACAGAAACATCAAACCGAACACAAAATCAGGAAATACACTGGACATCTTCAGCAGGGTGTGGTCCCAAGACAAGGCATTTAAAAATGAATACAGGAACAACAACAAAAATAACAGATAATATTTCAGGAGCTGGAGGTCGGCAGCGAAATCTAGGCAAGGCAGGGGGCCTCTTACAAATTTAGCCTGGAGATTTTATTTTAATTTAAAGTTTTTCCACCCCCTCCCCCCCACAACAGCAGAGTGAAGAGTGGCAATAAACACACCAGTGACATTGCAAGCCATTGTCCTCGCCTGGCTACCCCACCCTCAAACAACAAAAAACAACACAACCTTGTGTGGCTCACACAGTCCAACAGAGCTGGTGGGCTTCCCCAAGGGAGAAAAAAAAAAGGGTTGAAGGCACTTTCGATCTGCGTGTGATATTCTTCATTTCCCAAGACAGTTTCCGTGCTTGTTTCCTCCTTGCAAACGCATTTCAAATGCTAAAAATCCCAATAATTACGGATGCTCTCCTTTAAGTGTACTTTAACAAGAAAAAAAAAGCTTCCTTTTGCTGTAATATTTCAAAAATACTGGAATTTGATGTCCACTCCGTAAGATTTATTAAGGTTTATTCTATTTATGCCACTGTATCTCAATTTGAACCACTGGAAGGTGAGTGGACTTCAACTCCCAGAATTCCCCGGCTGGGGAATTCTGGGAGTTGAAGTCCACTCACCTTCCAGTGGTTCAAATTGAGATACACGGATCTGGCAATACTCATCCATGGCTTACATTCACACATCACTTTTAACCAGGTCAGTAAAAAAAAAAAAAAAAAAAATCCACAGCTGCACTGACCCAAATTTACTGAACTGGGTTATTTTTTAACTTTGCTTTCCCCTTCCCTTGTGGCTTAAACCTGCTGTCTAAATGCAGCATTCACAACACCCTGTTTTTTTTTTTTTTTTTGCAAGACCCGTAAAAGATTCTTAAACCCGAACAACCAAAACTCAGGGACCAGATGAAGCATCTTATCGGCGGGGCTTTACCTTTAAAGGGTGAGAAAAAAATGGGCTGAGAGCCTCCCGGGCCTCATTTGCAGCATTTTTAAGGAGGGAGGTTTTAATCCTGTGCTCCTTCTCTGTTCAAAACTAAGCTTAAAACAAAAACGAAATGAAATGAAACAGACCTGAGTAATCCATTATTTATCCCAAATGATGTTTCTGATGATTGTATTTGAGAGTTGATGGAAATTAAAAAAAACAACAACTGAAGAAGTCATCTCTCATGTTGATCCAGGAAGGACGTCTTCTGTCCTTCAGGAAAAGTTTGGAAAACAAAGAAAGGGCTAACCTAAAAATGTACAAAACTGTTGGGTCCACCCTAAAACGACCCAGTGTTTCCTGGGGTGGAGCAGGGGGGAAATCCCATTTTCCTTTCCCAGAAAAGGACACGGACATGTCTCTCTCCCTCTCTCATTTCTGGAAGTCGTCTTCTCAAGGGAAGAACTAGTGCTCAGAATTCCAGGAGAAAGAAAGACATGCGCTTGTGGGGGGGAGAAACATCTCCAGAAGTTTGAGGTTGGTCCATCCCAGAAGAAACACTGAGCCATCCTGACCACAGAACCTGCCTCTGGCTTGGTCCCAGCCATCTGAACTCCTCTCCCATGGAAGTTGCACGACAGTGAAGGCTACCACCTTCCCGGCTGGCTCATTCCACCCTTCCCTGGTGTCCCATCTGGCCACATCCTACCCTTGTGCTCGGCCGATGGGAAACGATGGGTGCAAAGCCGGAAGCTGGAAAGAGATTCTTGGGGTGAAAATGGCCCCAAAGGCTGGACTTTGAACTGCCCAGCCTGGCAGAGAGAGAGAGAGGTCAGAGACGAGGAGAGCATCGCCCTACAACAGGCTGAAGGAAGAAGAGGCACGGTTTGTGGACGTTCTCCGGCTGGAAAGGACGGTCTCCGTGGAGAGCGAAGGGGAGCCAGGAGAGCTCTTGGAAGAGGCGCGATAAAAAGCCGGCTACATGGAAAGTCAGTTATCTATGGGGAAAAAAATACACTAGGGAGGTTTTCCCTCCTACTGCTTGTAGGGGTGACCTGTAGGCAAAGAAAAGAGAAAAGAAAAAATCAAGTCAGGAAAGACACCTTTTAGGATTTAGAATCAGAACAAAGCTGGAAGGGACCTTGGAGGTCTTCTAGTCCAGCCCCCTGCTCAAGCAGGAGAACCTATACCATTTTATTTTATTTTGCAATTAAATTTCATGAAGCATTTTCCAACCATTTAAAAACATATTTACATGTCCAACAACGTTATTACATCGTCAACATTCAAATCCATATATCAGTTACGGTGTTAACCAGTCTAACCAGATATACCAGGCGTCCCAGACTAAATAATGCTCCATTTCATTTCTATCTTTTAACTCTTGAGGTCAGCCTGTCCATCTCCACGCAGTCCGGAATCTTTCTTAACACCGTCCCCTCAGATGTTATATTTTCCTGTTTCCGGCACTGTGCATACACAATCCTGGACGCAGTTAGTAAATGTAAAATAATATATACCTCTGCCTGGCATGCACAGTATGGAATTTGATATTTTTTTTCCCGTTATTTCCTCTATCCGCTTATGAATTCTACTCCCAATAATTTTTAGCTTCTGAGCATGGTCACCACATATGGAAGAAGGTGCCCTGTTTGTTTTTACATTTCCAGCAGTTTGGACTCCTGGTTGGGAACAACTTTGCCAATCTGGCAGAGGGGTAAATACCATCTATATAGAACATTTTGTGTATGTTTGCTTTATACGCTGCTGATAGTGTTAGTTTATAATTTTTCCCTACATTTTTTCCCCCAGTATTCTAATTCAATATTATATCCCAAATTTCTCGCCCAGACTATCATTGTTTCTTTTACGATTTCTTCTTCCGTTTTGAAACCTATCGCATTTTAGATGACTGTCTTAGACTCTTCTTCTTAAAAACTTCCAGTGTTGGAGCAATCTCTTGTGGCAAGCTGTTCCATTGGTTAATTGTTTGAACTGTTAGGAAGTTTCTCCTTAATTCCAGGTTGTTTCTTTCCCTGGTTAGTTTCCAACCATGATTTCTTGTCCTGCCCTCCGGTGCTTTGGAGAATAATTTGACCCCCTTCCTCTTCTTTGGGGCAGCCCCTCAAATACTGAAATCCTGCTATTATGGCACCCCTAATTCTTCTTTTCTCTTAGACTAGCCAAACCGAAATCCCGCAACCGTTCTTCGTATGTTTTTGTCTCCGGGCCTTTGACCATCTTAAGTTGCTCTTCTCTGCCCTTTTTCCAAAGTCTCAACCTCTTTTTTAGTTGCCAACTTTTTAAATTGCAGCATCTTTTTTCTAACTGCAACTAGCCTGCCTTCCATTGAGGACTTATATATATATATTCCACGGGTCAGAAAGGGGCTGAGAAAATATCTGCAAACCCCTCATATCCTGGACATCAACTGTTCCAACTTCTTCCCTGCAGATGGCACTATGGATCACTGCAGGCCAAAACAAGTAGACCAGGGGTGTCCAACCTTGGCAACTTTAAGACTTGTGGACTTCAATTCCCAGAATTCCTCAGCCAGCAAAGCTGGCTGAGGAATTCTGGGAGTTGAAGTCCACAAGTCTTAAAGTTGCCAAGGTTGGACACCCCTGAACTAGACAGAAGGACATTTTTTTCTTTCTTTCCTGCCATCACTTTCCTGAAGGCATAATTCCCACAGCACTGTCTTAGGCCTAAGGATGTTTACTCATGGAGTAGGGCTGTCTCACTATTATCCTTCTCCTCTTTCCCATTACCTACTCCTGTCTTATGACTATCGCTTTGTTGATATATAAATGAAGGCAGTCATCCGGGCCTTTGCACATACAGAATAACAAGAGTTGGAAGGGACCTTTGAAGGTCTTCTAGTCCAACCCCCTGCTCAAGCAGGGGACCCTACCCCATTCCAGACACATGGCTCTCCAATCTCTTCTTGAAAACCTCCAGTGTTGGAGCAGCCACAACTTCTGGTGGCAAGCAGTTCCACTGGTTAATCGTCCTCCCTGTTAGAAAGTTTCTCCTTAATTCCAGGTTGCTTCTCTCCTTGATTGGTTTCCATCCACCTAAAACAGGGCTCTTCAAACTTGGCCGCTTTAAGACTTGTGGACTTCTAACTCCCAGAATTCTTCCTCCTCCAGTCATGTTAGCTCAGGAATTCTGGGAGTTGAAGTCCACCAGTCTTAAAGCGGCCAAGGTTGAAGAGCCTTGATCTGAAAGATGAAATCATGGCAACTGGGCCAAAGTTTATTACACTTTGATGAGGTCATTTACACATTGCTTTTCGTTTGGAGCAGGAATCCCTTGCAGTCTGCGTGGCAAAAATGGCTTCTTTCCACCAATGTTCTCACTCTCTGCCTTACCAAATATTTTCACTTTGACGGAAGGAGTTACTTGGACGAGTCTGTTTAATAAACTTGGCTCCAGTTGCCACAGTTCAAGCTTTCAGATCACTCGGTTGGTTGCATTTGATGATCTGTGATTGTATCTTAACGATTTATCACTCTGTTGCTTGTATGGACACCGAGAGCCTTTGCACCAAAGATAAATCCCTTGTGTGTCCAATCACACTTGGCCAAGAAAGAATTCTATTCTATTCTATTCTATTCTATTCTATTCTATTCTATTCTATTCTATTGTTCTGTTCTGTTCTATTCTATTCTATTCTATTCTATTCTATTCTATTCTATTCTATTCTATTCTATTCTTCTTCTATTCTATTCTATTCTATTCTATTCTACTCTACTCTACTCTACTCTACTCTACTCTACTCTACTCTACTCTACTCTATATTCCAATATCCTATTTGATTGTTCGCTAGTATGATTTGATTGCTTATTGTACCCTATGACTATCATTAAGTGTTGTACGTTATGATTCTTGACTCTTGACGAATGTGTCTTTTTTTTTATGGACACTGAGAGCATTGGCACCAAAGACAAATCCCTTGTGTGTCCAATCACACTTGGCCAAGAAAGAATCCTATTCTATTTTATTCTATATTCTATTCTGGTGTAGTGGGGTAGTGGCCTAAAGGGGAAGCTCTCGCCTCACCATCAGAAGGCTGTGAGTTCAGTCCTAGGTAGGGGCGCATATTTCTCTCTCTCTCTCTGGGCACCTTGAGAATATACCTGCTGAATAGAACTCCGCCCTGGTGACGGGAAGGGTATCTGGCCAGTAAAACACTCAGCTCCATTCAGTTGGCCAGACTCCACCCCAACACAAGGGATGATGGGAGATTCTGTATTCTATTGTATAAAACAAGAGGCCACGTCTCACCTTTATGAGCCGGCTCCGATTTGGCTATCTGATGTGCCACGTTATGCTGATTCGTAAGGCCAGGCGGAGGGTCCAACTCCTTGGTCGACAAGGGAGCAGCTCTGGCGGGGAGAAGGCAGAGCGGGTTAGCACCGCAACCATCGACCACAAGTTGTGGATTTGGGGAAACTTGAGCTTGGGTGGGTGGTCCTCGGCTTACAACAGGTCATGGAGTGGCCGTGTGACGTTACACTGGCCCTGAATAAGGCGACCTATGACCTTTTTTTTACGCTTACGACCGTTGTAGCATCTCCCCGGTTACGTGAAAATGTAGCCGCTTGGCAACCGATTCGCATTTATGACGGTTGCGGTGTCCTGGGGGTGGGGAGGTGTCATGAGATCCCCCTTTTGCGACGTTCTGACAAGCAGAGTCCACGGGGAAGCCAGATTCACTTAACGGCTGAGACTCACCTATCAACTGCGCTAACAGCAGCGACTCACCTATCAACTGCGCTGAGAAAGGTTGTAAAATCTGTCAAAACTTACTTAACGATTGTCTCGCTTAGCAATGGAAATGTTGGGCTCCACTGGGGTTGTAACTTGAGGACTAGCCATATTTCCAGCAGGAGGTGCTACCGGCATGGAAACAGGACCAGCCACAAAGCAGCAAAAGGCATAATTTCCTCCTGATGCACAGAGTCTTTTTCCTCCTCCTCCTCCTCCTCCTCCTCCTCCTCCTCCTCCCTTGCAAACCCTCCTTCTAGCACTGTTAGGAATAACAAGGTTACCTAACGTAGTTTGGGTAAAATAATATATATAAACTATGATAGTAAGTTTAAGTGTGTGTCACTTTAAACTGCAAAGCATGTAATTTTGGGTGCGGTTGTAAAACCGCCATAAGAGGGAGCAAGAGAACCTGCTGATTGCTGACTATGCTGGATTGATAGTTTGCTAACTGCGCTGCTGAGTTTTTGAACGTCAAAGGAAGAAAGGAGGTTTGACTTCTTTATATCTCTACTGCGAGGAGATATATTACTGGACTGATATTTGTAAGTTTACTAACCTCTTTTTCGACACTGGACTTTGCAACTGAATAATCCCCGAACGGACTGAACTAGTGAATGATATATGGACTGTTTGACTATGCTAAAAAGCTCTTACTGGAATAAACTATTTAACTAGCACTGTGTATCTGTTTTACTGAGTGTAAGCTACAAAAACGTTTATCTCACATATTTGCCTGCCTGCCTGACTGCCGTGCACATTCTGCTAGGGTGTATCCCTAACAAGCACTGATGATGTTGCCTAGTTGGGTTGTGAAACGTCTGCAAGAGAACCACCCAGATTCAGGGAGCATTGTTTACCGTGTGGGCTTCTCGCTCCTGCCTCGGTGAGGGTCATGTCCTCCTTCCCTTGGCCGTCCGCACACCGACTCAGCGGGATCCTGCTGGACGTAGGAGAAGAAGCTAAGCGGGGCGGTTGCACGTCTGCGAAGGCACAACCGGAGGGCAAGACGAGGAACCCCGCACCTAATTTAAGGCCCGGAGGATTTCGGAGCAAAGGGGTGGATGCGGGTGGAAGTGCCCTTCGATGGAAGCAGGGGGAGTGTCAGCCTTGGAAGCCATGTTTGACTTGGAAGCTTCCAGGCTACCATATTCAGGGCCTGGGAATCTGGCAGGGGGGATTTCTTAGAGAGGAAGGAAGATCAGACACAACAACATTCTTTCTCAGAGTCAAGGACAAGTTGCCCTACACCTGGAGAGGAATATCTGGAAGAATGGCTCTGGCAACTCATCAAACGTTCCTAGGCCTGTTTTAGTAGTTACCATTAAAAAAGGGGGGCGGGGGGAGAAAGGAAGGAAATCTGGAAGAGCAGGGCAGCAGTTTGAAAGCAAAAGTACATTCCAACTCTTCTCTTTAAAGGATTGTAACTAAGCTATCAGAGCTTTTGCCTGCAAATATATTTAATTGGAGAATGTGATGGATGACACCCAGCCTGTGAACGCGCTCAGTGGGAGAATCTGGTTTATGACACACCCAGGGGGGAAGAGGGAAAAAGTCACAAGTTACTGTAAATGACATATATGCCAGAGTTGACTTCATACAGGTCATGCCGGTATGTTGCCTCTAATAGATCCTTTTTGAAGTTTTTTGAAGTTTGGCTCGAGAATCACGATTTCATTAGGGCGATTGCTGGAATCCTGACAGGCTCCAGTTGGGAGAGATTTGATTTGGCCATCTGATGGGACTGGTGGGTGCAGGGGAGGGATTTTTTTATTTTTAATTATGCAAGGAAAACACAGAAGACTCAGATTTGGGTTTTTCCAGATATGCCAATATGACAACTCTGATAAAATGGACCTTCAAGGAAATGCTTATCTCGGAGTTTATTGGTTTGAAGCAGGGGTCTTCCAACTTGACCGCTTGAAGACTTATGGACTTCAACTCCCAGAATTCCTCCTCCAGGCATGTTAGCTCAGGAATCCTGGGAGCTGAAGTCCACAAGCTTTTAAACTTGCCAAGTTTGGAGACCCTTGGTTTGGAGTTTGTTAGTTGGAACCCTGGCAGGGAGGTTGACAGGAGGAAAAATAAATCTATTCTTGCTTTATAGCTGTGACTGGAAGTGAAGAAGAAGGCGAGAGATCTGAGGACGCCCAGGAGGAAATCTCCTTGCAAACGTTCAGTGAAACTGAATGTCTATGGTGCTTCTCAGCCATCCAGGCCCTGGTTTTTCCCAAACGTGCTTTTTCAAGAGGCAACTGGACTTCCTTGAAGACGTTTCGCTCCTCGTCCAAGAAAGCTTCTTCAGCTCTGACCGAATGGTGGAGGATGGAAGGATTTATATTCCTTGCAGTCAAAGTCCACATTCTGGGCAGAGAGGACTGCTGGTCTGAAAGAAGGGCCCAAGAGGACATCCAAACTGAACAGCCTTCTCTCTGGGGGAGGGACACCACATCACCCATCTCCTGTCCACCACACGGTCCTTTGACCCCCCCCCCAGCCCAGCCCAGCCCTTCCTGCAGACTGCCAACAGCTGGAGATGGGGAAGTGAAGGGTGAGGCTGGGCGCATGCGTGTTCCTCTTTTGCAAGTGTCATGATCCTCCTCTTCCTCGCTAGCTTCCCTCCCCCACCCCGTCCGTGCAAACTCTTTCATGCTCTTGGTCTGCCATACTTTAGATCAGGGGTGTCCAACCTTGGCAACTTTAAGCCTGAAGGACTTCAACTCCCAGAATTCCCCAGCCAGCTTTGCTGGCTGGGGAATTCTGGGAGTTGAAGTCCTCCAGGCTTAAAGTTGCCAAGGTTGGACACCCCTGCTTGATATCCTTTGGGGGTCCCTGGAGATGCCAGCTGGCTTCTGGATTGACTGAAGAAGCTATTGTTCGTTTCTTGACGCAGCAATTATCTAGGAAAAGCACCAAGTTTGGGTGGACTTCGAAGAGGAGGGAGAAAAGGGCTGGGCAGTTGTCCTCAAATGCTTAGAACTGGGTTTTGGAGGTTTGCTAGAGCTTAGAGTGACTCTAGGACAGAGGTCTCCACACTTGGCCACTGTAGGACTTGTGGACTTCAACTCCCAGAATTCCCCAGCCAGCATAGCTTACTCTCTTGCAATCCCTTCCTCTGCAACCTTCTCCTCTTTGTGGGGGGGATAAGAGAAAAAAGGAACAGAAAAGCAAAGCTGGCTGGAGAATTCTGGGAGTTGAAGTCCACAAGTCCTAAAGTGGGCCAACTTTGAAGACCCTCTGCCCTAAAGGGACAGATAAACCTCCCAAGTAACCTTTAACCCAACGACCAAATGGCTGCAAGGAGTATAAATCCTTTCGTCCTCCGCCATTCAGTCAGAACCGAGGAAGCTTCTCGGAGGAGAAGTGAAACATCTTCAAGGAAAAACAAAGGAAGCCCCGTTACCTTTTGGGGAAAAATATATATATATATATTCAGTTTTGGGACTGAAGTAGAGATGGACCTGTTTTCTCTGGCCTTCTCCCATCTCTATCCCCTGACCTCAGTTATGGAGAGAAAACAACAACCCACCATATATTTAAGAATGGAGAATCTCATGATTGCAAGGTGCGGGGGAAGGCGGGGGCAGGGGGGGATGTATGGCCCAAGGCCAATCTTAAATTGGGACTAGAGATGGGATGGGTTTGGCGTGATTAACCTCCTGGATGAACGTTTGGGGGCTCACAAACCTTTATCCCTTTAACGAAGGATGATAAAAAAACCAAAAAAAAGATATATAACCAGGGAAAATCTTAAACTCGGCCTGCCTCAACCTGCCCTCACCCCAAATAAGCTGAAATCTTGGCATGCTCTCCAAACATGATGCGAACTACGAGATGGATGGTCTGAAAGCATAATTTCATCGTGGTTTACGAATTCATCGTTCATAAAACAGAAAGGCAATGCCGCTCCCGTCTAGCACTGGCGATGTAACCTAGGTGGGTTATGAAATGTCTGCAAGGAAGCGATCCGGTTCAGACAGCACCCAAAACTCCCAGAGTTTGTCCTACTCCTTCACCATCACCACCACCCCCCACTCCCTCCCGTACTGATCTTGTTACCTAGTTGGGTCGTGAGACGTTTGCAAGCAACCCGCCAAGCTCAGAGAGCACCCAGGACCCCCACAATCTTCCTTTCCCTCTTCTTCCTCCTTTCCCCCCTCCTCCCTGCAAACCCCCCACCCACCCTTCTAGCACTGGTGACGTTCCCTCGTTTGGCCATGAAACGTCTGCAAGGAAACCACCCAGCTCCGAGAGCACCCAGGACCCCAAAGTTCAGCCCTGAACTGCAAAGATTTCCTTCTATTGAAAAACGTCATTCTTGTAGAGGGGAGAAGTAGGTCCTCCCCTCCCCCCCCCTTTTCCCCTCCCCTCCCTTTGCAGAAGAAGCCGATCCGTTCCCCAAAGGAATCGCTGCCCACCTTCCAGTCTGGATCCAGCCTCTTCTTCTCCCGTCCCTTCGCCTTTTTGTACGCTTTCTTCTCCTCCGCCATCAGAAGGCGAGCGATTTCCTGCGGGAAGCAGTCCGCCCAACCAATTATTACTGTCGTTTTGGCTTCACCTCTCTGCTTCTCAGTTTCTGAGCTATTATATAGGATAACAGAGCTGGAAGGGGACCTTGGAGGTCTTCTAGCCCACCCCGCTGCGCAAGATCGTAGAATAATAAGGACCGGAAGGGGACTCTGGAGGACGTCTAGTCCAGCCCTCTGCCCAAGATCATAGAAACTGTTAGGGTTTGAGGAATTAACCCCTAGCAGAGTATTGTAGCAGTAGTCAAGCCAGGAAACCAAAGGAGAGCGGAAGGGCCCCAGAGTATACACACACTGAACACAAACACTGTTTGTAGTTTAAATAGTTTTTAATCCAGTTAGAGTTTAAGCATTGTCATTCAGTCCATTAAGTCATTCACAGTATTTCCATCCAGTAAGACTCACTAGTATAGTCCAAGTTAAGAGTCCTTGCAATATCTTTATCAGCCGATAAAGATATCTTCTCCTCCTCCGGTTTCACTCTCCAGAGAAACAAACGCTGGATATTCAGCAAACAGTAGCAAACAAAAACAGTTCAGTCACAGGCACTCACAGTCAGTAATCTCAGTTAGTCGCAGCAGCACACAGTTACATATACAGCCAGTTCACAGTTACAGACAGTTACAGCCAGAGACAGATCACAGTAAGCTTTCCAGCTCCTAATGCTTCCTTATATAGTAACTTCTAACCGCACCCTTAATCGGCTAATTGCCTGCTGCATTGTGCTTAAAGTGATAAGCACTTAAACCATGATATCTAAGTTTTATATATTTATTCACCCAAACCATATTTGGTATCAATGTTATACCTAACATACTCCCCTTTTGGGTGAAATAAATATATAATATCTTTACAATCTAATCCCATATTTTTCACAACTCTCCTGGTGCTTACTGGCACCTTGGGCTTTAGTAAAATTATCAGCTAAATTGTCCTCCGACATACAGTACTCTAGCTGAATCATCTTACTTCTTACAGATTGTCTCACGTTTAGGTATCTTAGATCTGTATGCTTGCACCTTGTTTTTACTCCAATATTTGTGGCCATTTGAATTGCTGCCTGATTATCTTCATGTATAATTATAGGATAATCTACAGTTATACCTATATCAATTAACATTTGTTTATACATTATTAATTCTGTACATAACAATGATAAACAGGAGAATTCTGCCTCCATAGTAGACAAACTTATATGCTGTTGTCTTATTGACTTCCAGCCTATTAATGTATTACCCAGCATTATGGCTGTTCCTGAAGTCGACTTTCTAGTGTCTCTTTCTGATGCAAAGCTAGCATCTGCATAAGCACACAGAATTAAATCACCCTTTGGTTCTAAATACAATGAATAATTCATTGTCTTTTTAAGATATCTTAATATCCTCTTAGCTGCAATCCAGTGTCTTTCACATGGTGCAGAATTGAATCTAGCCAACTGATTCACGCAGTACGATATATCTGGTCTAGACCAATTACTAATATAACTCAAACTACCAATTAAAGATTGATAAATCACCTTATCAAACTCAGGGCTTTGTTCATCAGTGTTGCTAAACTCCTGACTCATTGGAGTCTTAGCCGGCTTACAAAGCTCCATCTTGTAATCTTTTAGCAATTTGCTTATCTTATCTTCCTGAGATATCTTAAAACCTTTCCTTGTTTTCTTTATATTCAAACCGAGATACTTCTTTATCTCCCCTAATTGCTTGATCTTTATTCTCTTCCTAATGATGCTATTATTTTATTTGCTTCATCATTAGTTTCAGTAATCAATGCAATGTCATCTGTGAATAGTAATAATAATGATACTTTCCCATTTTTCTCCCTCTTAAACAGACATGGATCGGCTAAACCAGCTTTAAATCCTATATTGTCTAGTTCCTTTACAATATACTGGTTCCATTCATAGCCTGATTGTTTAAGACCATAGAGACTTTTCTTTAACAACCAACAATCATTATTATCCTTATTTTCACTTTTAATACCAACAGGTTTTTTCATATAAATAATATGTTTTAATGGGGCGTGCAAGTAAGCAGTTTCCACATCTAGATGGTTAACTATATAGTTTTTACTAGCTGCCCACACTAAAGCTGCCCTCAAGGTTGCTGCCTTAAGACTAGGTGCAAACACCTCATCATAGTCATTAGCATTCTGCCTAAAACCTTGGGCTACTAACCTTGCCTTATGGATTAAATTACCATCCTTATCTATTTTTACCTTAAATATCCATTTGCAGCCAATGGATTTCTTTCCTACAGGTAATTTGGCATTTTCATACACCTTCATATCTCTTAATGAATTCAGTTCCTTATTCATTGCTGCATACCATTTTTCTTTTTCTTTAGTAGGATACTTTTTAATTTCTTCTACAGAATTAGGAACTTGATTAATCTGGCACACTGTGTTAGCCTGGTACCTATCAGGCGGTCTAGATATACGTGTAGTTCTTCTGGGAATTACAGGGCTTACAGGAGGACTTTCTTGAACTACTACCTGTTCATCTTCCTCATCCTGTTCAGCTATTGAATCTGTTTCTTCCTTTATGGGCACTATTTCATCCTGTATTTGTCTCTTTACTTTATTTTTAAAGTTACAGGGATAACTAATGGGATTTCTATAGGATTCAATAATTACATCTTTATTGGCATCCTGTTCTAATTTCTCCCATCCTTCATGTTCTAGAAATTGGGCACTAGCACTACATAACACTTTAGATGTGCCTTTCTCCCAAAATCTATATGCCCTATGGTTTGCCTGATAACCAACGAAGAAAATCTTTTAGCTCTATGTTGCCCTTTTTTTCTGAGTTGTGCAGGAATATGCACCCATGCTGGTGCACCAAATGTGTGCAGGTAACTTAGGTCAGGTTTCCTGCCATGCCACCTGGTAAATGGAATTTCACCTGTTGTTGTATTAACAACGTTGTTCAATATGTTATTAGCACACATTGTAGCCTCCCCCCACAAAGAATCAGGTAACCCAGAATCATTTAACATTGTTCTAACCATTGCCTGTAGTGTTTGGCCTCTTCTTTCAATAAAAGCGTTATGTTCTGGCCTGTATGGAGCAGACTTCTTATGCTCTATTCCAGCTACCTTAAGTCTGTTCTGGAATTTGTTATTAGTAAATTCCGTACCATTATCTGTCACCAGGGTTATCAGTTGCCGTTTAGACTTTCTTTCAGCAAACCTAAGCCAATTGAAAAAATGTTGATATGTTTCAGTTTTGCTTTTCATTAAATAGCAAAACCCATATCTAGAATAATGGTCCATAATGCTCAATATATATCTAGCACCTCCCATACTGGGTTTCTTTGGACCTATTATGTCTGCAAATACTACTTCTAAAGGTTCTTTTGTTTTGAAACCATTTAGCCTATTTGCAGGCAATACCTTGCTCTTATCTTCACAACAAACATTACAACGCAAATATTTATCACAAGATTTTAACCTTATTCCTTCTGATAACTCAACTGTACGTTTTAGCATTTTAAAATTTACATGCCCCAAACGCCTATGCAATAAATGGATACATTCTTCATGAGGCTTAATATTATTAAATACAGTATGTGCCTCCCCTTTCTTACTATTATCTAAGACATATAATGTTCCATTTAAAGCTGCAGTTACCCTTTTGTTATCTTTTTCAATTATGCAATTATTATCCTTAAAAGTAATTACATAACCTAATTTATCTAATACCCTTACTGAAAGCAAATTAAACTTTAGTTGCGGTACATACAACATTTTTATATCCTGGTTTATGTACGGACAACGTGCAAAACCTTGACCTTTCGCTTTCAGGTTCCAGCCGTTAGCAAGAGATATATGTTGAGAACTTGTAGACATTTTTATAAATTTTGTCTTATCTCTTGTGATGCAGTGGGATGCGCCACTGTCAACCACCCATAAATTATTCTTCACATCAGAGTTGCTAAACGTGGCTAGTTCAAATGCTTTCTTTGGCTTTTTTACATTCTGGCTTTTTCTCTTTTTGCAGAATCTTGCCAAATGTCCTCTGCCTCCACAATTAAAACACTTTTTAATTGTGTATGCCGTTGAAGATAAATTCTCTTCTTCCAGGTGCTTTACTTTGCTTTGCTGGTTTCTTTCAAGCTTTGAAGATAATTTCTCTTCTTTCTTATCTTCTCTCAGCTCGTCACGCTCACGCCTTCTTCTGGCTTCTTCTAGTAGCCTGCCTGTTATGTCGGTTAATGAGAGGCTTTCTTTTGGCAATACCTCCAACGAAGTCACATAGTCATCATAGCTTTGATCTAATGAAGATAATATTATGTAGACTTGTTGCAGTTCATTGAATATAAGCTCTTTTTCTTGCAAATCTTGAAAAATGCTCTTCATACAGTTTAAATGAACTAACATATCTCCATTCCTCTGAAGATGCGTTCGAAAAAGCTTCCGTGTAAGATTTATATGTGCTCCTACACTGTCCCGAACATAAATCTTCCTGAGGTTCTCCCAGCAGTTTGCAGCATTTTCTTCTCCACGAATATGGACAAGCTGCTGATCACAGAGAGTCAGTCCTATGATGCATAAAGCCTGCTCATTTTTCAGTTTAAAGTCTTGTAACTTTTCATTATCATCATCATTAGCAGGATCCCATCTACTCACTTCTGGTGGGTTTGCTATAATGTCCCACAAACCTTCTCTGCGTAGAAGTAAACTACATTTCATTGACCATGAAACATAGTTTGTTCCATCCAGCCTGGATATCATGGACAGTTGTGACAAATTTACTTGTGCCATTACTCTTCAGATATTTTGACTATTTTAAACTAATTAAAACAGTTTGTTTTTACAGTAATGTGCAACTCACACCAATTCTCTCTGCTATATCCTGGTTAGTTAGACTATGCTGCTGGGCCCATAACCAATGTTAGGGTTTGAGGAATTAACCCCTAGCAGAGTATTGTAGCAGTAGTCAAGCCAGGAAACCAAAGGAGAGCGGAAGGGCCCCAGAGTATACACACACTGAACACAAACACTGTTTGTAGTTTAAATAGTTTTTAATCCAGTTAGAGTTTAAGCATTGTCATTCAGTCCATTAAGTCATTCACAGTATTTCCATCCAGTAAGACTCACTAGTATAGTCCAAGTTAAGAGTCCTTGCAATATCTTTATCAGCCGATAAAGATATCTTCTCCTCCTCCGGTTTCACTCTCCAGAGAAACAAACGCTGGATATTCAGCAAACAGTAGCAAACAAAAACAGTTCAGTCACAGGCACTCACAGTCAGTAATCTCAGTTAGTCGCAGCAGCACACAGTTACATATACAGCCAGTTCACAGTTACAGACAGTTACAGCCAGAGACAGATCACAGTAAGCTTTCCAGCTCCTAATGCTTCCTTATATAGTAACTTCTAACCGCACCCTTAATCGGCTAATTGCCTGCTGCATTGTGCTTAAAGTGATAAGCACTTAAACCATGATATCTAAGTTTTATATATTTATTCACCCAAACCATATTTGCTATCAATGTTATACCTAACAGAAACAAGAGGGCTGGAAAGGGACCTTTGAGTTCGAGCAGCTGCTGAATAGAATAGGAGCGGGAAGGGGACCTTGGAGGTCTTCTAGCCCACCCCTCTGCGCAAGATCGTAGAATAATAGGACCGGAAGGGGACTCTGGAGGACTTCTAGTCCAGCCCTCTGCCCAAGATCATAGAAACAAGAGGGCTGGAAAGGGACCTTTGAGTTCGAGCAGCTGCTGAATAGAATAGGAGCGGGAAGGGGACCTTAGAGGTCTTCCAGTCCAACCCCCTGCTCAGGCAGGAAGCCCCATGTAGCATTTCAGAACTAGAATCAGAATAGAGCTGAAAGGGACTTCAGAAGTCTTCTAGTCTGACCCCCCCCCAGCTAAACCAGGAGACCCTGTTTCATTCCAGACAAGTGGCTTTCCCGTCTCTTCTTAAAAACCTTCAGTGATGGAGCAGCCACAAGTTCTGGTGGCAAGCTGTTCCACTGGTTAATTGTCCTCCCTGGCAGGAAGTTTCTCCTTATTGCTCCTCTCCTTGCTTAGTTTCCATCCATTGCTCCTTGTCCTGCCTTCTGGGGCTCTGGAGAAGAGCTTGACCCTCCCTTCCCTCTGCCACCCGCTCCAATATTGCACCACTGCTATCACGCCGCCCCTGCTATCAAGTCCCACCGATCAACTGTTCTCTCTTGCGGGACGTTTCTCCTTATTTCCATGTTGGGTTTCTCCTTGATTGGTTCCCCTTCCATTGTGGGATTTACTTAACTATCGTAGCAAGGGAAGATTTCCAGATGCCACCAGGATGGAGAATTATTATTATTTGGGGGGGAGGGACGCCTGCCTTGGCTTTTTTATGCTTAAACCGAATCTCAGGGGCCTTTTGACGGACACGTTTATCCTCCCACCTGGAGTAATTCCGCAAGCATTTTTGGTTTTCCTTCCCTAAATGGTTGGGGGTCTCCACCAAGACCGCAGATGAGAAAAACCACATCTGCACTGCACCCAAGAAAACTGAGTTCACCCGGATTCTTTGGCAGATGTGACCTCTCCTCGAATCATAGAGTCCGTCCTATTTAGGGTTTTCCAACATGGTCAACTTTTAAGGCGGGTGCACTGCGACTCCCAGAATTCCCTAGTTGCCACAATCTCCCCCACAATTGCTACTGTTGAGCCAAGTGCAGTCCATTCTGTACCTGGTTTTTCCTGCCTGTAGTCCTCGAGTTACAACAGTTTATTTAGTGATCGCTCACAAAGTTACGACGGTACTGGGGGGAAAAAACCTGACCTACGGCCATTTTTCACACTGATGACCTTTGCGAGTGTTCTGACCCAAGCCTCGTTCAGATCAGACAGACACCAAGTATGTATGAAAGCAAACCTTTTTAAGGCGTCTCTGTGAATTCTCTTCCTTCACAGCAAAGAGTCATTAAAAGTAATTGTCCCAGATAAGAGCAGGTTGCGAAAGGCTGCCAAGAACACAAGATTAAATTGCAAGGAAATACCCAAAGCCAAAACTCTCCGAAAACAAACCAGAATAGACAGGATTTCTACAAGACTTGAAGGGCAAGAACTTCGTTGCTTCCTGCAAAGAATCCCACCTCTGAGGGCTGGCTTTTATCCCTTAAGGGAGGGGCCATCACCTTGCAGCCTTGCTCCCGAGTCGCCTGTGCTGCTGCAGCTGCTCTTTCCTTCTGTGCACATGCACCCGGCACAGGCTCCTCGGGGGCCTCTTCCTCACTGCTGCCAGCCTCCACAATCTCCAAAGGCCGCATTCCACTCCCTGAGGGTCCTGGCCCCATCCCTGCATCACACGCAGGCCCCTCATCCGAGTCCTCGCTCTCCGAGACCTCAGCCGTCCACACCTGCTGCCGACGAACCACAACAGCAAGCATCCCCACGATCATACGATCAAAATTCAGGCATTTGGCAACTGACTCATATTTATGACGGTGGCAGTGTCTCCCAGGGTCATGTTGATCCCCTTTTATGACCGCCTGACAAGCAACATCCATGGGGAAACTGGATTCACTTAACAACTTAAATCGGAGCCAGCCATGTGCTGCTGCAGCCAAAAGAGCCAATGCGATCCTAGGCTTCTGCACCAACAGAGGGATAGCATGAACATCATGCGAAGCGTTGATGCCGCTTTAGAAGGCCTTGGTAATAAGGCCACACTTGGAATATGGCATCCAGTTTGGGTTGCCACGATGTAAAAAAAAGGTGGAGACCCTGGAATGGAGTGCAGAGAAGAGCAACTGAAATGATTAAAGGCCTGGAGAGTAAAACATACGAAGAACAGCTGCAGGAATTGGGTTTGGCTAGCTAGTCTGATGAAAAGAAGGACGGGGGGACAGGATAGCAGCCTTCCCGTATTTGAGGGGCTGCCCCAAAGAAGAAGAGGGAACCAAGCTATTCTCCAAAGCACCGAAGAAGGCAGGAAAAGGAGCAAAGGATGGAAACTAAGCAAGGAGAGAAGCGACCTGGAACCAAGGAGGAATTTTCTGACAGGGAGGACAATCAACCAGTGGAACAGACATTGCCTCCAACAGTGGAGGCTTCTAAGAAGAGACTGGGCAACTGTTTGTCTGAAATTGCATAGGGTTTCCTGCTTAAGCAGGAGGCTGGACTAGAAGACCTTGAAAGTCCCTTCCAACTCTGTTATTCTGTTATCCCCTTCAATGTAGACCCTAGCCCTTATGTTTCTATGATCTTGGACAAGATGCCAAGGTCCCTTCCAACTCTATTTTGTATGAAGGTATGAAGGTAGCTCCAAGTTCTCTGTGATCCTGTCGTTTACCTGTCCCTGCAGGCAACCTACCTCATCTTGAGCCACTTGTGCCGCCCTCCTGTCCACCTGGCTGGCCTAAACAAGCAAAGAAAAAAAAAAGGAAACATTTAAAAACGAGAAGATTGGGAAACTGTTTCCTGCAGACCTCCAAAATGGGCCCCCACTCTTCCCCCAAGCCTTGAAAAAAAAAAAAACCCCACCTCCCCAGATGGTGTTTCAAACACCCACTTCCTCTGCTTTCGGCTCCCTCCAACCCAAAATCCCCCCCTTGGTGTCCAACCTCCAAAACATTCTGCTTTGGGGCTACACCACCCGTTTCCCACCCTTCCTTCCAATCTATGCACCAGGGTTCAGGCCTTCACACTTGACTTAGGATAGATAAGAAGCTGTAGTCAATTTCCTATGAGTTGTACACAGGGGTTAGCAGACGGTTTCGAAACCTCATTCTCATTTTCCTGGCTTTTGTTTCCTCTGATGCTTTACCTGTTCAGTATTTTGTTATCCATAGAGTAGATAGCTGCTGACAGGTTAATAATTGGCAAGTAGAAATAGAAGTTTAAAAATTTGCTTTGGGGCCTGTTTTGCAAGGAGCGTGAAACTAAAATGGCTGTAATAAATTCATTGGTATTCAACTCAGGGGGGACGACAATGTGTGTTTATGCGTTTGCGTTTTTTTAATGCACTTTTTTGTGTAATCTATTGTCTGCTTTATTTATTTTTTCTTTCTTTCCTTATCTTTTATGCATCTATATTTTTTTTTTGAAGTTTTGCATTTTAACTTCTAGAATAGAGTAGAGTAGAGTAGAGTAGAGTAGAGTGGAGTGGAGTGGAGTGGAGTGGAGTGGAGTGGAGTGGAGTGGAGTGGAGTGGAATGGAATGGAGTGGAGTGGAGTGGAGTAGAATAGAATAGAATAGAATAGAATAGAATAGAATAGAATAGAATAGAATAGAATAGAATAGAATAGAATAGAAAATAGAATAGAATAGAATAGAATAGAATAGAATAGAATAGAATAGAAAATAGAATAGAATAGAATAGAATAGAATAGAATAGAATAGAATAGAATAGAATAGAATAGAATAGAATAGAATAGAATAGAATAGAATATTCTTTATTGGCCAAGTGTGATTGGACACAGAAGGAATTCGTCTTGGTACAAATGCTCTCAGTGTCCATAAAAGAAAAGATTCATTCGTCAAGAATCATCAGGGACAACACTTAATGACAGTCATAGGGTACAATAGGCAATCAAAGCATACTAGGAAACAGTAGAAAAATTATGTATTATAATTTCATGTCGGGGAGAGGGAGGGAGGGAGGGAGGGAGGGAGGGAATCTCCCTTTGGTCTCCAATATCTGAAAAATTAGGTTTGAGGCCAAAGAGACCCTTTCCCCTTTCGATCAGGCCCTGCATCGCTCCCCCTCAACTCCCAGAGAAGACCACCCCTGACCCCCCCGACCCCCCCACCCCTGGGATGCTAAGACAAATTCCAATCACACTTGGCCAATAAAGTATCCTCTTTCTTTTCTTTTTTTCTCTTTCTTTCTTTCTTTCTTTCTTTCTTTCTTTCTTTCTTTCTTTCTTTCTTTCTTTCCTTCCTTCCTTCCTTCCTTCCTTCCTTCCTTCCTTCCTTCCTTCCTTCCTTCTTTCTTTCTTTTCTTTCTTTCTTTCTTTTTTCTTTCTTTCTTCTTTCCTTTCTTCTTTCTTTCTTTCTTTCTTTCTTTCTTTCTTTCTTTCTTTCTTTCTTTCTTTCCTTCCTTCCTTCCTTCCTTCCTTCCTTCCTTCCTTTCCTTCCTTATCTATCTGTCTGTCTGTCTGTCTGTCTATCATCTCTCTCTCTCTTCTCTCTGTCTGTTTGTCTGTCTGTCTCTCTATATCTACCTACCTACCTACGTGCCTACTTATCTATTCTGATCTCCGCCATGAACCGTGGATAAGACAGAAGAAGGGCACCCAAAGCAGCTGAAAATGGAAAATTGGGAGGGGGCTGTCTCAGGATCCCCTCCCCCCCCCCCTCTCTGGTAATGGCAGAGTTTGGCCCTGCTCACCAGCAGCTCCTCCTCCTGTAACTTCCAGGCGATCTCGGCATCGTAGGCTTCGGGGTCCCGGGAAGCCCCCAATCGTGGTCTGGCGTAAGAGTCTTCTTTCGACCCCCGGGGTTTTGTCCCTGAAAAACAGGAAGCGCGTTTCCAGCCAGGTGTCAACTCATCAATCATTTCTATGCCTGTTTTAGAGTTGCCATGAACGGAAGGGGGAGGAAAGAAATTTGAGGGGGGGGTCAGCGCGGCAGTTTGGAACCCAAAGTGCATCCCATCCATATCTTGCAAAGATGATAACTAAGCGAGCGGGATTTCTGCCTCTGCAAATCTCTAATTGGAGAATGTGATTGATGACTCTCGGCTGTGAACCTGGTTCATCGGAGAATATAAGTCATCATTAAACCAAGAGGGCTTGGTGGGGGGACAACCAGGGTCAAGGGCAGAGGTGGGATTCAGCAGGTTCTGACCCGTTCTGGGGAACCACCGATAGCGTAAATTCTGAGCCGTTCGGAGAACCGGCCAATCCCACCTGACTGACTGACCCCACCTCCATCTATTCTCCGCCTCCCATGGAGTCCCAGCTGATCGTCTGGGTCTCCTTTGGTTGCCCTGCTCAGGAGAATGGAGCTGGAAAGCAGGTTAGTGGGGTGGGGAGGGGAGGGGGATTTTGCAGTATATCCTTCCCCTGCCACGCCCACCAAGCCACGCCCACAGAACCGGTAGTAAAAAAATTTGAATCCCACCACTGATATACATGATAGATAGATGGTAGGTAGGTAGGTATGTAGGTATTTAGGTAGATAGATGGACAGACAATATAGATGATAGACGATATTCATTAACAATAGATAGAAATGATAGATAGGTAGATATAGATCAGAGGTGGGATTCAGCAGGTTCTGACCCGTTCGGGGGAACCACCGATAGCATAAATGTTGGGAGAACCGGCCAATCCCACCTCTGACCGGCCCCGCCAACCCCATCTCTTCTCCGCTTCCCATTGAGTCCCAGCTGATCGGCTGGGTCCCCTTTGGTTGCCCTGCACAGGAGAACAGAGCTGGAAAGCAGGCTAGTGGGGTGGGGAGGGTAGGGGGGATTTTGCAGTATACCCTTCCCCATGCCACGCCCACCAAGCCACGCCCACACCCAACCAGTAGTAAAAAAAAAATTGAATCCCACCCCTGTTCAAGGGTGACAGTGAATGACGTGTCTCAAGAGTCGGTTTCATCCAGGGTCATGCCGACATGTTCGCTCCTAATAAACCCTTCGAGGTTTTTGAAGCTGGGCTCGAGGCTCACAACTTCGTGAGGGCGACTGCCGGAATCCTGACAGCAGGATTGAGAGCTTAAAGCAGAACGGCAGCAAAGGAACGGCTGAGGATCCACCAAGGGCTGGCCTCCCTTTTCAGGCAGTCCTCGACTTACGACCACAATGGTAGGCCCAAATCTAGGTGGCTACGCCAGGCGCTGGTTAAGGGAGTTTGGCCCCGTGTTACGACCTATTTTTTTTTTTTGGCACGGCCGTTAAGCAAACCCCTGCCGCTTTTAAGTTAGTCACGTGGTCGCTAAGTGAGTCCGGCTTCCCCCTTGACTTCTGTTTGTCAGAAGGTCGCAAAAGGGGATCACGTCACCCCCGGGACACTGCGACCGTCATAAACACAAGGCCGTTGCCGATGGGCTGAATTTTGGTCATGTGACCCAGGTGGGGGAAGAATGCTGTGATGGTCGTTAAGTGTGAAAAACAGCCGTAAGTCACTTTTTTCCCCCAGTGCCATTGTAAATTTTGAATGGTGACTAAATGAACGGCCGTAAGTCGAGGACCACATGTACCTGGTGGGTTGGACCTTCATTTGGCAGGTGGGGAACCAGGATGCCAGGAGGGGATTTGAGGAGGCTGCCAAGGGGTTGCCAGCCTCTTTTCTGTCCAGCTCCACAGCTGGAGGGTCCCCAAGGACCCAACTTGATGCCCCTGGGAGCCTGTGCCCCCCCAAAAAAAAACCACTACCCCCCCCAGGGAGATCAAAGAAGCCCCTTCAGTCCAGGCAGTTTCAAGGGGGAGGCCACCCAGTTTTCTTGCTGATGGACTGAAGCGGTGAGGGGTCCGAATTGCGCTGGGCTTTCTTTTTTTTTTTTTTGAGGACATTTCATTACCCTACTAGGTGATGTCAACAGTGCTAGAAGGGAGTGTGTATAAACAGTGGGCAAACCCCACTCCCTTCTAGCATGGATGATGTTACCTAGTTAGGTAATGAAACATCTCCAAGAAAACAATGCAGCTCAGAGAGCACAAGGACCCCTCCCACCCTCCTTCCTTCCCTTCCTTCCTTCCTTCCTTCCCTTCCTTCCTTCCTTCCTTCCTTTCCTTCCTTCCTTCCTTTCCTTCCTTTCCTTCCTCCTTTCCCTCCCTCTCTTCCTCCCTCCCCTTCCCTTCCTGTCCCTCCCTCACATTCCCATTTTCTTCCTTCCTTCCCTTCCCTTCCCTTCCCTTCCCTTCCCTTCCCTTCCCTTTCCTTTCCTTTCCTTTCCTTCCTTTCCTTTCCTTTCCTTCCTTCCTTCCTATTTCTCTCTTCCCCCCATAACCTCCCCTTCTAGCGCTGCTGAAGTTAGTTAAGTAATGGAACATCTCCATTAAACAATCTCAGACAGCACCGAGGATCCCACCACCTCCTTCTTCCCTCCCTTGATGATGTTACCTAGTTAGGTAATGAAACATCTCCAAGGAAACAATCCAGCTCAGAGAGGCCCAAGGACCCCTCCTTCCTCCCTCCCTCCTCCCTCCCTCCCTCCCTCCCTCCCTCCCTTCTTCCTTCCTTCCTTCCTTCTTTCCCCTTTCCTTTCCTCTCCTTTCCTTCTTTCCTCCCTCCTTTATAGTCTTCCTACTCTCCTCTTCTTCCTCCTCTCCCTCCCTCCCTCCCAGGACTGATGATGTTCTCTAGTTGGGTCATGAAACGCCTGCCAAGAAAACAGCCCAGCTCAGGGAGCCCCAAGGAGCCCCAATTTCTTTTCTCTCCAGGGAGCAAAGCGGATCTTCTAGGGAGTTTGAAGTCCTCCAGGCTTAAAAGGGCCGAGGTTGGAGACCCCCTGGTTGAATGGACCATGATATTAAGGCTTTTTTGGGGGCGTCTATCCAAGGAAGGAGAAGCCAACCGATGGTGCTCATCCGATCCCAAACTCAGCCAGGGGGCTGCTGCCCTTCTCTTGTGCACCAACCTCTATCCTGACTGACCAGCAGCCCAGAAAAGACCCCTGGACAGACCTCGGCGGGGGGAGGGAGGAATCAGGCCACCCCCACCCACCCACCCAACCCCCTCCGTCAAACAGCAAGGGATCCCATCTGCTGAACAGGAGGCGTGAACAGCCCAGCTGCCTCCCCTTAGCAGCTTCTCTGGGGAAGGACTCGGAGGAGGCGACACAGAGCGAGACATCCGCCTCCCTTGGCTGTGGGCTACAGGAAGGAGGAGGGGGGGGGACAGGGTCTATGTATAGGTCGGGGGGGGGGCGCACTGCAAATCCAACAGTCCCCGAATTGGAAGGAGAAGAAAAGCTGGGGATTCGCATGAGGGGGCCAGATGGGGGGACCCTGCTGCACCCGAAGAGTTTGTCTCCAAAGGTTTCCTGGGAACAAAGAGGGGAGGGAGGGGCCTGCCCCCCCCGGCCCCCCCGGTCTGGGACACATGCCTGGCGCCTCTTTCCCAACTTTGGAAAAGAGGAAAAGTCTGCATGCTTTTGCCCCCACCCAAGGAGGGGACCAGCAGCCCCCCCCGGCTGAGTTTGGGATCGGATGAGCACCATTGGTTGGCTTCTCCTTCCTTGGATAGATCCCCCCCAAAAAAGCCTTAATATCATGGTCCATTCAACCAGGGGGTCTCCAACCTCGGCCCTTTTAAGCCTGGAGGACTTCAAACTCCCTAGAAGATCCGCTTTGCTCCCTGGAGAGAAAAGAAATCGGGGCTCCTTGGGGCTCCCTTAGTTGGGCTGTTTTCTTGGCAGGCGTTTCATGACCCAGCTAGGGAACATCATCAGTCCTGGGAGGGAGGGAGGGAGAGGAGGGAGAAGAGGAGAGTAGGAAGACTATAAAGGAGGGAGGAAGGAAGGAGAGGAGAGGAAAGGGGAAAGAAGGAGGGAGGGAGGGAGGGAAGGAAGGAAGGAAGGAAGGAGGGAGGAGGGAGGAAGGAAGGAGGAAGGAAGGAAGGAAGGAAGGAAGGAAGGAAGGAAGGAAGGAAGGAAGGAAGGAAGGAAGGAAGGAAGACGGAAAGAAGGAAGGACGGAAGGAAGGAAGGAAGGAAGGAAGGAAGGAAGGAAGGAAGGAAGGAAGGAAGGAAGGAAGGAAGGAAGGAAGGAAGGAAGGAAGGAATGACGGAAAGAAGGAAAGAAGGAAGGAAAGAGGGAAAGAAGGAAGGAAAGAAGGGAAGGAAGGAAGGAAGGAAGGAAGGAAGGAAGGAAGGAATGACGGAAAGAAGGAAAGAAGGAAAGAAGGAAGGAAAGAACGAAGGAAGGAAGGAAAGAAGGAGGAAAGAAGGAAGGAAGGAAGGAAGGAAGGAAGGAAGGAGGAAGGAGGGAGGGAGGGCTCCTTGGGGCTCTCTGAGCTGGGCTGTTTCCTGTTCTTAAACCCAGATCATTAAATTACGGAGCTCGGTCAGAAAACCGAGATGGTGGCCACTTTCATTAGCGGCTACATTTCCAGGCCGGGAGGACCATTAATCCGTGGAATGACTCGTCTCCAAGAAGTCGTACAGGGCAAGCATTTGACTGAAATGGTTTGGGGTCTCCTGCTGGAGCCGGGGGTTGGACTAGATGACCTCCAAGGTCCCTCCCAACTCTGTTATTTATGGAACGTAACAGGAATCGTCACAACCGTGACTCGAATGGTCTTCCCTTTGTCTTTCTCCTCCGCTCCACAACCCCCTCTCCTTTCTAACACTGATGTTATTCCCTAGTTGGGTCATGAAACGTCTGGAACCAGGCAGTTCAGAGAGCACCGATGTCCTTATGGGGTTCCTCCTCTCCTCTTCTTCCTCCTCTCCCCCCCTCCCAAGCACTGATGAGGTTCCCTAGTTGGGTCATGAAACGCCTGCAAGAAAACAGCCCAGCTCAAAGAGTCCCCAGGACCCCACAGTCCTCCTCCCCCTCCCCATTCTCCTCTTCTTCCTGTCTGCAAACCCCTCACCCTTCTAGCACTGATGATGTTCCCTAGTTGGGCAATGAAAAATCAGCAAGAAAACCAACAGAAAGCAACCCCACAGCCCCCTCCTCCTTCTCCCTTTCCCCTTCCTTCCTTCTTCTCTTGTCCTTCCTCCTCCTTTCCTTCCTCCTCCCCTTTCCTTCCTTCTCCTTCTCTTCTCCTTCCTCCTCCTCTTCTCCTTCCTCCTCTTCTCCTTCCTCCTCCTCCCCTTTCCCTTGCCTTCCTTCTCCTTCTCTTCTCCTTCCTCCTTCTCCCTTTCTCCTTCCTTCCTTCTCCTTCTCTTCTCCTCTCCTTCCTCCTCTCCTCTTTCCTCCTCTCCTCCTTCCTGCTCCTCCTCCTCCCCTTTCCCTTGCCTTCCTTCTCCTTCTCTTCTCCTTCCTCCTTCTCCCTTTCCCCTTCCTTCCTTCTCCTTCTCTTCTCCTTCCTCCTCTCCTCCTTCCTGCTCCTCCTCCTCCCCTTTCCCTTGCCTTCCTTCTCCTTCTCTTCTCCTTCCTCCTTCTCCCTTTCCCCTTCCTTCCTTCTCCTTCTCTTCTCCTCTCCTTCCTCCTCTCCTCTTTCCTCCTCTCCTCCTTCCTGCTCCTCCTCCTCCCCTTTCCCTTGCCTTCCTTCTCCTTCTCTTCTCCTTCCTCCTTCTCCCTTTCCCCTTCCTTCCTTCTCCTTCTCTTCTCCTCTCCTTCCTCCTCTCCTCTTTCCTCCTCTCCTCCTTCCTGCTCCTCCTCCTCCCCTTTCCCTTGCCTTCCTTCTCCTTCTCTTCTCCTTCCTCCTTCTCCCTTTCCCCTTCCTTCCTTCTCCTTCTCTTCTCCTCTCCTTCCTCCTCTCCTCTTTCCTCCTCTCCTCCTTCCTGATCCTCCTCCTCCCCTTTCCCTTGCCTTCCTTCTCCTTCTCTTCTCCTTCCTCCTTCTCCCTTTCCCCTTCCTTCCTTCTCCTTCTCCTCTCCTTCCTCCTCTCCTCTTTCCTCCTCCTCTCTTCCTCCTCTTCTTCTCCTTCCTGCTCCTCCTCCTCCTCTCTGTCAACCCCACTTCCTTCTAGCACTGATGACATTGCCTAGTTGGGTCATGAAACGCCTGTAAGAAAACTACCGAACTCCAGAGAGCACCAGTTGATCCCACAATTCACTGGGAACAGTACCGGAAGCTGCTTATGGGCCTGAAGGACCTGCTTTGGCTTCCAGACTCAGACTGACCCCCATTTCAGGTTGGAGGGAGGGGATAAAATAAAAAAAAAGACAGACTCCCAACAGCCCTTGTGGTGGAAACCCAGGGAACACCTATCACACCTGTAACAGAAGCAATTGTGCTGCTTAGAGCAGAGGTCTCCAAACTTGCCCCCTTTAAGACTTGTGGACTTCAACTCCCAGAATTCTCCAGCCAGCTATGCTGGCTGGAGAATTCTGGGAGTTGAAGTCCACAAGTCTTAAAGGGCCAAGTTTGGAGATCTCTGTGCTAGAGCAAATTTAAAGGCTGATATTGTGGAATGGAACAACAAAAAACACTGTACCCAACCTTCCTCCCCGACTGGCCATTTTAGTGGGTTCCTCCCTTCTTGGGAAGGTTTAGGATTCCTCCACTGGCAGCTGGCGCCCTTTTGGCCCCAAGGGAGGAAAAGGCGAAAGACTCAGAAGGGCCCCCAAATCCAGCCCAAAGACCCCCCCTCCCATATTACCTGGATTCCGGGGGCGCCTGGCTTCCCCACCCCTGCTGTGGGAGGTGGGGGAGGCCCGTGGCCCCCGGGGCTCCCTTTCTCCATCCTCCCTCCTGGGCCGGTTCCGGAGGGCAGCGTCCGAGTGGTGTGGATGGGCCGGGGGCCTCGGAGAACCGTGCTCCTCCGTCCGCCCACCACGGTCCGCATTGGGGGACGGGCTTCGGACGTACCATCGGTCCGCTGGCCTGTCTCGCCCGTCGGGCGTCGGACCCCGTTCCCCTTTCCCGCGGCGGCCGCGCCCGCTTCTCCACTCCTCTTCCCGGTCCGTAGGAGGAGGAGGGGGCGTCCTTGGGGGTCTCTCGTGGCTCCGAGGCCTCTTCGTATCCCTGGTCCCCCGACCGGCCCGCGGCGGTTCTGCATCCACAGCCAGCAGAAAGGGGCCCCGGGTTTTGTCCTGGCTCCTGTTGGGGCGACTGCGGGCTTTCTCGTGGGGTTCCTCTTCCTCCTCCTGCTCCACATCTGGGGGGCCCCTGGGATGGGGAGGCCTCTCGTGTCCGTCCTTCTTCCTCTCCCGCCGCTTCTCTCGCTCCTTCCTCCTCCTCGTTTCGGAGCCACTTTCCCAAGTCTCCAGGTCGAGACCTTCGGGAATCAGCGGGGGGCCCCTCCAAGCGGGGTCCCTGGTTTGGGGGGGCTGCCCATCTTTGGGCCCCGGTTCCCGGGGGGTCCCGGACAAGCGGTCTGGGCAACAAGGAAGCGGCAAGACAGACAACGGAGGTGAGTTAGTGACCCGGGTTAAGGGCAGGGATCAGGTTACACAGCAAAGGGGGCAGAGGAAGGGGGGAGAAAGCTTGGGGGCAGGGAAGGCGTGCAAAGCAGCAGCAAATTTCATGCAGCCCCCAAGCCCCTCCCCTTGAGAGCCAGCTCTCGGGTCACTTCAGCCCCATCCTGATCTCTGCAGCTGGAGAAGGACGAGTCTACCTGCCGATTATCCCCACCACATTCAAGGACTGGAACCAAAGGCTGCTCACTTTCAAATTATCCCACGCATGAGATTCCCCGGAGATTCCCCACGCATGAGATCCCAGCACAGGCCAAAAGGTTTGGCTTTCTTGCTCCAGAGATCAAAAAGCCACCTTGGTCCCCCCCAGTTCATACCTCTCCCAAAGGTGCTTTTCTTTTTTTTTTTTTTTCCCTTCCAAACGGCAACTGGACTTCCTTGGGGTTTTTTTTTTTTTTGCCTTTGAAAACTTTTTTGCTTCTCGTCCAAGAAGTTAGAACTGAGGAAGCTTCTCGGAGGAGAAGGGAAATGTTTTAAGGGGGAAAAAAAACCACACATAAAGCATCAAAGAAAGTCCAGTTGCCTTTTTAGAAAGAAGCACTTTGGGGACAACCTCGGATGACGGAGAATCTCCATTGACAAGCTGCGTTGTTGTGTATCGGGGGTCCCCAAACTTGGCCCCTTTTAAGACTTGTGGACTTCAAATCCCGGCTCTGCTGGCTGGAGAATTCTGGGAGTTGAAGTCCACAAGTCTTAAATGGGCCAAGTTTGGAGACCTCTGTTGTATATGGATTGAGGGGTTTGGGGGGGGGCCCTCTTCCCCCAATCGGCGTGTGGGCATGCACCAAGGGAAATTTGGCACCAAGTGTTAGCTTCGTAAATACCACCTTGGCAAGACCACCCAGAAGCAGCGACAGAATGCAAAGCCAGAACCAGTAAAGGAGAATATTTGCAGCTCGGGGTTGAGATGATGAGGGATACTTGTGGTCTCTGGGCTTGGTGGTTTGTGCGCGGACATTTCATTGCCGAACTAGGTAACGTGTTCAGTGCTAGAAGGGAGTGGGGTTTGGGAAGTGGAGAAAAGTGGGGTTTGCAGGGAGGAGGGGGAGAAGCAGAAGGAGAAGCAGAAGAGGAGGAGGAGGAGGAGAAAGGGAATGAGGAAGAGGAGATGAGGAGGGGGAGGAGGGGAAGCAGAAGAGGAGGAGAAAGGGATGAGGAAGAGGAGATAGAAAGGAGAAGGAGAAGTAGAGGAGGAGAAAGAGGAGATGGGGAGGAGGGGGGAAGCAGAAGAGAAGGAGGAAGAGAAACAGAAGAGGAGTAAGAGGAGGAGAAGCAGAAGAGGAGGAGGAGAAAGGGATGAGGAAGAGGAGATAGAAAGGAGGAGGAGGAGAAGCAGGAGGAGGAGGAGGAGAAAGGGATGAGGAAGAGGAGATAGGGAGGAGGAGGAGAAGCAGAAGAGGATGATGAGGAAGAGGAGATGGGGAGGAGGAAGAGGAGGGGGAAAGACTCCCTGAGTTGTTTCCTTGCAGATGTTTCGTGACCCAACTAGGTAACATCATCAGTGCACATTTTGGGGAGAAATGTAGCAAGAATAATATCTTAGCAGTTGATGTCAGCTTTGTAAAAAAAAAAGAGCAACTCCAAAGCTGTGAGAGTGTTAGTCATCCATTATTGCTTTTCCCAATATATTTATTTATCTGTTTGAAGGTAGAAAGTATTTCCTGGGAAGCTCTTAATATGTGTTGAGCTTATTTTCCTACAAATCTACTTTGTGTTTCATAAATACTTCCCCCACCCCCATTTTTAGCGCTGATGATGTTACCTAGCTGGGTCACGCGACGCCTGCAAGAAACCACCCGAGCTCAGAGAGCCCCCAGGGCCCCAATTGTCCCACCCAGCGCTACAAATCTTCTCCTTTTTTTGGTGGAAGTACCTAATCTGACGCTCAGGGCAGACAAGAGTCCAAGCGGAGGAAGGAGAGGAAACAGGCCACAGCTGCAGGGCAGGCACACCGCCACAACTCCAGCGGGAAAGGCGGAGGGAGTCAGGGACCGCCAGCCAGGTGAATGCTGGGATCGACTCTGCTACCTGCGCAGCGGGCCCAGGAGAGCCCGGCGGCAGGTGAGCTTCTGGCCGTTGGCACCGAAGCGCAAACCGGCGCCCTCCGTTTGGATTGGAAGGCCACGACCTGCCGTTTTTCCCGACACGCCCAAGACGAAGAAAAGCCCAGAATGTGTTGCACAGATGCACAGAGGAAGAAAACCACACCAAGCGAATTCCATCCCAGCTGGGGAAGTTCCTTTGATCATTCCTTTAAGGCTTTCCAAGAGGAGGAGGAGGAGGAGGAGGAGGAGAACAGCCAGTGCATAAATCACAATCCCAGAGATGATTTCCATTCTGCAGCAGCGATGAGGAGGAGGATCAAACCGAGGGCGGCTTTCGTGGAAGATCGGAAGGAAGCACGGAAGAACCTCGCACCCGGGTCTGTCCCAGTTGGCTTTGGCAGAGTTCATTCACGCCGAGCAGAGTCCAGCGTCCCTCTCGGGGGCCCCCCCGGGGAGATCCTAAGGCAGGGACTGTCCAACGTCAGCCATTTTGAAGACTTGTGGACTTCCACTCCCAGAATTCCCCAGCCAGCAGCTGCTTGAACTCAAAGGGGTCCCTTTCAGCCATAGGTTTCTATGATCGAGGGCAGAGGGGTGGACTGGAAGACCTCCAAGTTCCCCTTCCAGCTCTATGAGTGTACAATGTTGCACAGGGGGTGAACTTTACTAGTAGACCCCCAAGGTTCCTTCCAACCGTTACGTTTCTATGATCTCGGGCAGAGGGGTAGACTAGAAGACCTCTAAAACGCCTTCCAACTCTGTTACTTTGTAATTCTGAATCCTCTTTGGGCTCCTGGGTTGCAGTTTAAACCAGGGTCTCAGCCTTGCCCCTTTAAGACTTGTGGACTTCAATTCCCAGAATTCCTCAGCCAGCTTTGCTGGCTGAGGAATTCTGGGAGTTGAAGTCCACAAGTCTTAAAGGGGCCAAGGCTGAGACCCCTGGCTTAAAGAACCTCTGGACCCTTGGCAAGATCTGTGTGTGTGTGTGTGTGTGTGTGTGTGTTTGTGTCTTTGAGTCGCCTCAACCCCTGGCGTCCAGATGGACAAGCCCCTTCCCTTGACCCATTCGCCAGAAGCCCTTGCCTCCTTCCTTGGCTCGAGAGGGAAGGGCAGGCCCAGGGACCCCCTCCCATCTTAATCGCCACACCCAAATGGCTCCCCTTGCAGAGGTCAAAGGGCAGAAAGCAAGGGGTGGGGGGGGGGAGGAAGCAGCCCCTCCTCTCACCTCTGGTCTCCAGGGAGGGACCTTCCTCAGGAGCGGCCAAGCGCGAGGGGTCCGGCGGAGGCTTCTTCCTCCTCTTCTCCTCCTGGAGCTCCTTCTGCTGCAGAATCCACGCGATGTCCTGGAACGAAGCACACCATTTACCTGGGAATCCAGGTGTTTTGTCTTCCCGGGGGTTGGACTAGAAGACCTCTTAGGCCCCCTTCTGGCTCTGTTGTCCTGTCCTGGAGGTCTCCTCTCTAAAAGTGAGCCCTGGATTTACGACCCCAAGGGAGCCCCAAATGTAGGTCGATAAGTGAGTGAGCCTTGCTCCCTTTTACGACCTGTCTTGCCACCGTTGTTAAAACTGAACAATCACTGCCGTGGTTCAGGCCATTAAGTGAAGCCGGCTTCCCCGTTTTCTTTGCTCGTCCGAAGGACGCAAGAGGGGGAATGACGTGACCTCAGGACACTGCGTCGTAAGGACGAGTCAGTTGCCCAGGGTCTGAATTCGAATCACGTGACCCTGGGGAGGCTGCAACGGCCGTAAAGTGTGGAAAAACGGCACAGGCTTAGAACGGAACTCAAAGGCCAAAGAGGAATTCAGAATACTAACAAACTAACATGGGACGTATTGTATAACTGGATAAATCGTAGATGCAGAGACTAGTATTGAATAAGGAAAGAAGATTAAAAAAATAAAAATAAATGCAGAAAGATGGAAATCCATAAGAATAAACCATGTAAGAAATAGGATTAGGGGATTGCATGTGAATATAGTATGAAACACGCAAAATGAGAATTGTAACAGCGTATTATGGTCGAAACAAGTTGTCAGAATACATTCATGAAGTGGCAGAGACATGGTTAACAAAGGAAGCATGGCAACAGACCAGCCAATGGGAGCGGACAGCCTGGGTGGGTGTGGTTTGGCTCTGTGTGCTTGGCTGAGAATCGAAAGTGAAACTGACTTGCTTGCTTGCTGTTCCGAGCCCTCTGAGCTGCTGCTGGTGGTAGTGTTTTTGCTTATGTTACTTGGAAAGAATCTACAAATGGTATTGTAAACTTTACCATCTTGTTATGTTGATAAAGAAGTTAAAGATCCTGCTGAATCGGTCATCTGTGTGTTTTCTGGACTTGGATTTCTGCTGCAAACTCTTAACCTAAGTAAATAATAATTATAATCCTGATGCATAACACTATGGAGTCGAGAGAGATTATACTGTATGATAGTTTTAACTAGGATGTCTAACAGGATGAGAGAGAGAGAGAGAAAGGGACCTGATATAACTAGTACACAATGACGTATAGTATATAATATGTATATCAAGGAAAAATATACAATAAAAATATCTTTTTTTTAAAAAAGTGTGGGAAAACGGTCATAAGTTGCTTGTTTCAACGGTCACTAAATGAATGGTTGAAAAGTCGAGAACTAGCGGTGCACCTTTGCAGGCAAGTCTACTCTTCAAAGCTCAGGTGGGAAAAGTTGGGAGAGCTGTTGGTCAGGTCAGGGGTCTCCAACCTTGGCCGTGCTAAGCCTGGCGGACTTCAACTCCCAGAATTCCCCAGCCAGCATAGCTTAACTCTCTTGCAATCCCTTCCTCTGCACTCTCTCCTCTTTGGGGATAAGAGAAAAAAGAAACAGACACGGCTGGCTGGCTGGGGAATTCTGGGAGTTGGAAGTCCGCCAGGCTTAACGTGGCCAAGGTTGGAGACCCCCGCCCAGGTGAAGGTTACCTCATCATCCTCTTCCTGGCGTCGCAGCTCTTCGGCTTCGATGACCAGTTTGACCTGGATTTCCTGGGCGATCTCGCAGTCTTGCTGTTCTCTGAAAATTGCAGCAGAGGGTCTTTTGTGAGTTGGGTGGGTGGGAGACAGGGAGGACGCACCGAGCGGGGGACGGAAGACGAGGGAAACCGGGGGGGTGGGGGCTTCCGCCTTGGCTCAGAAGAAGCTCGACCAAGGCCTTCAAGACGAAAGAGACCGTTTGGGTGCGAGAATTGTGGGAGACAAGGGCTGTCCCAGAATTCCCCAGCCAGGCATGGAGGAGGAGGAGGAGGAAAAATAAGGGTTCTGATCAAGACTTGTCAAGACAGTAACAATCACACGCTTAATCCCCCAAAAAACCTCTTTTTATTTCAACGGCTGTGAATTATATGCTTTCACAGTCCCTAATGAGTCCCCAACAGTTTATGAATAGTCTCACAGAAGTCTGCCACAGTCCTTCGGGATAAGGCTGATAAGCACCCACCTTTATCTCCTTTGAAAAGCTGCCCACAACTAAATTGTCCATTCGCTGTACAAGGTCAAATGGAGCACAAAGTCAACACGGAGCTTCAGAGTTTAAACCGACCAGAGCGAACAAAGTTGCTTCCTGCAAAGGCTCCTGTCCCTTTGCTCCTCCTGTATGTCTTATGGGAGGGGCCAATCACCTCCCAGCCTTATTCCCGAGTCGCCCCTTTTGTCTCAGCTGTTCTCGCCTTCTGGCAGCTGTGTGCATATGTGCACTGGGAACAGGCTCCCCTTGTTCCTCTTCCTCGCTGCTGCCAGACTCCGGAGGCTCCAGAGGCAGCACCCCACTCCCAGATGGCCCCGGCCCCATCTCTGCATCGGATGCAGGACCCTCGTCCGAGTCCTCTCCAGACTCCCAAACTGGTCCCCGTTCTTCCCCACTGTCCGACTCTGCTGCCGGCTCTGCAGGCGGACCACAACAAATAGGGGAGTAGAAGATAGAAAAAGGGGGTGAGGAAGAGGAGAAGGAATTGTGGAAAAGAAGGAGAAAGAAATGGTGACAATGGTGGGAGGTGGAGGAAATGGACTGTGGGTGGGATTCAAAAAATTTTACGACCAGTTCTGTGGGCGTGGCTTGGTGGGCGTGGCAGGGGAAGAATCCTGCGAAATCCCCCTTCCCTCCCCACCCTACTGACCTGCTTTCCAGCTCCGTTCTCCTGTGCAGGGCAACCCAAGGAGACCCAGCCGATCAGCTGGGACTCGATGGGAGGCGGAGAAGAGATGGGGTTGGCGGGGCCGGTCAGAGGTGGGATTGGCCGGTTCTCCCAATGACTCAAAATTTCCGCTACTGGTTCTCCAGATCAGAACAGGCCGAATCCCACCTCTGACTGGGGTGTCCTTGGTGCTCTGAGAACTTTGTGGTTTTCCTGTAGACCTTTCATAACCCAACTAGGGGACTTCATCAGGGCTAGAAGGGAGGAGGGAGGGAAGGAAAGAAGGAAGGACAGAAGGAGGGAAGGAAAGGGGGAAGGGAGGGAGGGAGGAAGAGGAGGAACAACTGTGGTGTCCTTGGTGCTCTGAGAACTTTGTGGTTTTCCTGCAGACCTTTCATAACCCAACTAGGGGACTTCATCAGGGCTAGAAGGGAGGAGGGAGGGAGGGAGGGAGGGAAGAAGGAAAAGAAAGAAAGAAAAAGAGAAAGAGAAGAGACGGAGAAGAACCAACCCCCCCAAACACACACCTCCTTTCTCCCTAAATAGACCCAGAAGTCCACATCCACCACCTGCTCAGCCAACTTTGTATGAGGAGGGAAGCTTGGAATGTCTAGACTGCATCCCTTAATGCAGGGGTCTCCAACCTTGGCAAGTTTAAGCCTGGAGGACTTCAATTCCCAGAATTCCCCAGCCAGCAAAGCTGGCTGGGGAATCTGGGAGTTGAAGTCCTCCAGGCTTAAACTTGCCAAGGTGGAGACCCCTGCCTTAATGCATTCAGGCCCGGACTAAGAGTGATGTCAGCGGCTGTTATGAAACATGAGCTGTTTCTTTGATCTCCTTCCACTCCTTTTCATGCCCTCCAGCTAGGAAGCTGGGACGCACCTCAAAGACGAGAAGCAAACCTCCGTGGCTTCAACCTGGCCTGTTCAGAAGCAGCAAGCCAAGGTTTTCCTAAATAGGCCAGGTACTCACCAGAGTCCTGCTTGCATGTGTGTGTGTGTGTGTTACATACATGGCCCATGCAGCTGGTCATCTGGAAGCCACTCTTGCACACTTCCATCCACCCCAAACACTTGAGGCTTTCAAAGAGATTGGACGTCCATTTGTCAGAAACGGTGTAGCGTCTCCTGCTTGGGGGGGGGGGTTGGACTAGATGACCTACAAGGTCCCTTCCAACTCTGATTATCAGTTCTGTTATTTATCGCCCGGCCTGGCCTTCTACGACTGCTTGCCTGCCTTTTCTGCACTTCTTCCCAGTTCTTCCTTACATCCTTTTCCAACGCTCACAACTGCA
Source organism: Notechis scutatus (assembly GCF_049901735.1). Lineage (NCBI taxonomy): Eukaryota > Metazoa > Chordata > Lepidosauria > Squamata > Elapidae > Notechis > Notechis scutatus. The sequence continues at coordinate 168,361,568 of NC_142012.1, read as the reverse complement.
CCCTGGTGTTTACATTTCTCTCCCCCCAAAAAAAGGCATTATGACATTTCCAAAACATGGAATTTGCCCCCTCCCCCCCTTTTTTTTTAAAGGGCCGCCAGACACGGCCTGGATCCTTTCATGCCACACGATGACTTCGTTGGATTTATTTTACTGTTCGGTTTATATCCCGTCTTAAACTTGGTTCACGCTTGAAACGGGGCTCAAATGACACGATGTGACACGACGTTCATTATATTCATAATTCTAGCTGACCAGGGTGGGATTCAACCGATGTTACTGGTGGTTCGGTGATGATGTTTTGCGCACGCAGGCGCTAGAGCGCGTACGTGTGTAATAGACCTAAAGCTGTGCCGCGCGGACGGCTGGTAAGTGCTGTGCGCAGGTGCGCAGCGTTTGAAAAGCCTCTTTTTTCCTGCTTTTTCAAACCTCAGCTGTGCCGTGCCAAGCGGCTGAGGTTGAAAAAAAACAGGAAATAAAAGGACAGGTAAGAGCCCAGGTGGGCGGGTGGGCCAAACAGCAGCCAACACAGAACTGGTTCTGCGTCTCCTCCTCTTCAGAGCTACCGGCTCTATAGAACCGGGCAGAACCGGTTAGCATCCAAACCCTGCAGCCGGCCCACCGACCTCTTTTTCTAGCCCCATGCACGGAATTAAAAGATGAGGGCCCCCAGCGTGCAGGGCCTCGCGTTGGCTTCGACCAGGGGTCCCCAAAATTGGGACTAGCACTGATGATGTTCGTGAAACGTCTGCAAGAAAACCCCCAAGCTCAGAGGGCAGGAAGGAGCCCACAGTCGTCCTCCCCGCCCTCCTCCTCCTCCTCCTCAACCCCTCTCCTTTCTAGCACTGATGATGTTGCCTAGCTGGCTCATGAAACGTCTGCGGGAAAACAAGCCAGCTCAGAGTGCAGCAGGGACCCCGTCGGCATTCCAGAAAAACCTCCATTGCAACAGGTAACTCCAAACCGCACATCGTCTCCAAAGTTCTGTTTTATTTGGATAGAAAACTGGCCCATCTGGGAAATCCTGAATCTGAAAGTTGCGGGTTTCCTTGCAATAAGTAAAAAAAAAAAAAACTACAAATCCACCCCCTGCACCCCTCACTTTATCACATGCCCCAATCACCATCCGCCCCAACTTGAGACGTCCTCTCACCCAGGTGCAGAAACAACATGACCTTGACTTGGAAGAAGAATGCTATTATGTCTAACCACATCCCCTCCAAGAAATCCCCCCTCCCTTTTTCCCAGGCGTGGAAGCGTCTGGTGCTAATAGAGAGTGGTGCACACACACACACACCCCCCACAACACCAGCTTGAAAGGGGTCGGTGTTACTCAAACGGCCCCCTGGTATAAGTCCGAGGCCTCCAAACTTGGCCACTTTATCGCTGGCTGAGGAATTCTGGGAGTTGAAGCCCCCTTCAAAGTCTTCAAAGTTTGACGTTGCGGCTGGAGGGGATTTTTCACGTCACAAGAAAAGGGGGGTCCCAGCCAGCCGTGGGGCCGGCCCCGTTGCTCCGTGGCCCCTCCCCTCAAAACCCCTCCCCCCCCCCAACTCACAAGTTCTTGTGCTGCTCCTGCAGGTGAGCCCGGCCCTTCCGGTCCTCTTCCTCCTGCAACTGTTTGGCCATTTGCAGGTCATGTTTGACCAGGCGGTTACGCTGGACGTTGGTGGCCAAGTGGTGCTCGACTGGAAGGAGACACAAAGCGGGCAATGAAAGGGCTAAACAGGCAGCGATCAGGATGCCGTCCTTCCTCCTCCTCCTCCTCCTGAGAATGTTCCCTGCTTGGGTCATGAAACGCCTGGAAGAAAAGCACCAGGGACCCCCCAGTCCTCTTCCTCCTCCACCCTTCTGCTACTGATAATGTCCCCTAGCTGGGTCATGAAATATCTGGAAGAAAATCAACGAGCTCAGGGGACCCCACACCCTCCGCCTCCTCTCTACGAACCTCTCTCCCTTCTAGCATGGATGTTGATACCTAGTTGGGTAAGGAAACATCTGCAAGAAAATCACCAAACTCAGGGGGGAGCAAGGACCCCATAGTCCTTCCTCCTCTTCTTCTTCTTCCTCCTCCTCCTCTTCACAAACCCCCCTCCCTTCTAGCACAGATGATGTCTCCTAGTTGGGTCATGAAACGCCTAGAAGAAAAGCACCCAGCTCAGACAGCCCCAGGGACCCCACAGTCCTCCTCCTCCTCTCCTCCTCCTCCTCCTCCTCCTCCTCTCTCTCCTCCTCCTCCTCTCTCTCCTCCTCCTCCTCCTCCTCTCTATGAAACCCTTTCCCTTCTAGCATGGATGTTGATACCTAGTTGGGTAAGGAAACATCTGCAATAAAATCACCAAGCTCAGAGAGCATCAAGCCCTCCCTCTCAGTCCCTCCTCTTCCTCCTCCTCCTCCTCCTCCTCTCCCTGCTCCTCAAAACCAGAAGTAAATTCCAGATTTTCATTAAAAGAAAAAAAAAAAACCATCACAAAATGTGATCCCATGACCGTGGGATGCTGCAAACAGCCGTAAATGCAGTCCTGTGAGTACATGGGAAGTTGTGTGTGTGTGTGTGTGTGTGTTGGTGTGTCATCCTAGGAATTCAAGAACTGGGTTGTACATACCTCTGGGGAGGTCCATTACAATTTTAAATAGTTGCTAAGTGAGCAGTTGTAACTTGAGCACTTCCTGTACCTAATTTTTCCTACAGTTTGCAATTTTTGTATGTGTGTGTGTGTGTGTGTGTGTGTGTGTGTGTATGGTATTTAGCTTTGTTCGGGTATTTTCCCACATCTTTATAGTTGTGCTTTTAAAGTTATAGCGACGTTGCTATAACTTTAAAAGCACAACTATGAAGACATGGGAAAATACCCGAACAAAGCTAAATACCATACATATAAATATCCACGAAAACATAACATATATATATATGCATATACATATACATACACCACACACACACACACACACACACACGTATGTTCTAATTAATTCTGTAAGCTGCTTCAGATGGACTGATACATACCGTACATCTCAATAAAGAGACAGAAATGCCAGGAGCCTCCCAGTTGGATTAAAAATTGGAATAAAAATCCAACCAAGCAGAACCGAAGCAAGAGAAGAATAGCAAAAAAACGCGCCATGCGTGAAGAAGGAGAGAAACCAGCAGGGCTTCCTCGGGTGCAACTTACTTTCCTGTTCCTGCAGGCTGTGGGCCAACGTGTGATCCTCCCGCACAGCAAAATCTCGACACACTAGGGAGAAAAAGGAGGGGGGGAAAAAACAGGTTTGTTTCCTCCAGGAAGGCTGTGCAAAATCCCACACCAAGCTTCTTGCATGCTAACCAGACGCCCAAAATGTCCCCCACCCCAAAATTATCTCTCCAGATGCATCTCGAGGCTTCTTCACAAGCGCAACGTGGAGGCAAAGAGAGACCACAACAGACACAACCGGTGGGAGTGTAGAGCCGGTTGTGTGTGTGCCAGGGACAGTGGGAGCGTGCAAATCTTGCACCAAAGGCCCCCACCGAGGAGATGGTGAAACCGGCAACGTCTGCAGGAAAACTTCAAAGGGGTTTCATTCTCCAGGCTGGCAAGAATCGCTTCAATTCAGAGAGAAGTGATAAAAAATTAAAAAAAAACTGACTTTTATCCTGAATTTACCACTAGGGAGTCCCTCCACCAGAAGGAAAGAGGTGGGGAGACCACCCCCTCCTGCCGGGAAGATGGACTCCCAAGACTTCCAAGGCCAGACAAGAAGCAACAGATGGAAACGCACCAAGGAGAGAGAACCAACCTGGAATTTAGCAGAAAATTTCTGAAAGTGAAGACAGGGAACCGGTGGAAACTGCTTCAGATGTAGCTGCTCCATCACTGGAGGTTTTTTTTGGGGGGGGGAGGCTGGATGGCCCCTTGTTTGAGATGGTACAGGGTCTCCTGCTTGAGCAGGGGGTTGGACTAGAAGACCTCTAAGGTCCCTTCCAAGCCTAGGATTCTATGGTTTTGGATGGGAGGGAGGAAAAATATGAAGGGAGGAATTAGGTAGAAGAAAACAGGAATGAAGGAGGAATTGGGGGAAGAAAATGTAAGGAAGGAAGGCTGAAAAGAAGAGAACAAGGAAGGAAGGAAGGAAGGAAGGAAGGAAGGAAGGAAGGAAGGAAGGAAGGAAGGAAGGAAAGAAGGAAGGAAGGAAGGAAGGAAGGAAGGAAGGAAGGAAGGAAGGAAGGAAGGAAGGAAGGAAGGGCAATAGATGGAAACTAATCAAGGAGAGAAGCAAACTTGGAATTTAGGAGAAACTTCCGGAAAGTGAAGACAATCCACCAAGGGGAGCAGCTTCCCTCCAGACCTTGTGGGCAGCTCCATCACTGGAGGTTTTTAAGAAGAGACCGGACAGACACGTCTGAAACGGTATGGGCCAAGGTCTCCCTGCTCGAGAAGAGGGTTGGACTAGAAGACCTCCAAGGTCCCTTCCAATGCTGGTATTCTGTTATTCAAGCCAACTGGGTTCAGGAACAGTTCGCCCAGTAGAACAGCTTGCCCCCAGAAGTGGTGGCCGCTCCATCACTGGAGGTGTTCAAGGAAAGGCCACTTGTCTGAAATGGTCTGGGGTCTCCTGCTTGGGCAGGGGGGGTTGGACTAGATGACCTACAGCTCCCTTCCAACACTGTTAAATCCCAAGTGGCTCTGGGTTCTCAGCTGTTCTGCGGGGGTTGGGGGAAAGCCAAGCAAGGAAAGGAGACTGCCAGCTGGCCCTCTTCTCCCCCCACACACACATACAGACTGCCCCCCCACTCTTAGAAGACGCCTCCACCCAAAGTTCCCAAAAGTTCGAGCCAAACCAACCGCAGCCGCCAACCCAGAGTCAGCCAAGAATGAATCAAACAGCTGCGGCCCCATTTACAAATAGCTTAATTGACCTTTCTCCAGAAGTGGGGGTGGGGGGGGAGGGGGGAGATTGCTCTGAAGGATCAGCTTGGATTGGCTGGAGCTGGTTGTCCTGGAGATTAGCCCCCCTTCCTGGCCCCCTCTTTGGCTGGAGGGGAAAGGGTGGGGGGAGGCTTTGCTTGATAACAGATGCAGCGTCTCTTTCTTCACAAAGCCACAGGCGGTGGGGAGGGGGATAAGGGGCATAAAAAGGGGGGGGTCCCCCAGCTCCCGGCCTCAATGCAGCAACTACCTCAGGAAAACCTCTCTGCAAATTCCTCCCCCCAGGAGAAGAGAGCACCCCCATTCCACCAGGCAGGCAACAACCCCATGGATTCAAAGGAAAACCTGGCTAAATCTTAGCCGGAGTTCCACCACCGAACACCCCCACCCCCGCCACCAATTTAGGGACCCCTAAAAGCAACCCAGGGAATGCGAGAGGCTTTTGAGAAGGAACCCCCCCAAAATCTACAGGTGGCCCTCAGCTCATTATGGTTTGTTTAGAATAGAATAGAATGAATAGAATAGAATTAGAATAGAAAATAGAAAAGAAAATAGAACAGAAAATGAATAGAATAGAATGAGAGAATAGAAAATAGCATAGCATAGAATGGAATAGAAAATAGAATAGAATAGAATAGAAAATAGAATAATGAATGGAATTGGAATAGAATAGAACAGAATAGAAAACAACATAATTAGAAAGAATAGAATAGAAAATAGAATAGAAAATAGAATAGAAAATGAATAGAATAGAATAGAATAGAAAATAGAATAGAATAGAAAATAGAATAGAATAATGAATGGAATTGGAATAGAATAGAACAGAACAGAAAACAACATAATTAGAAAGAATAGAATAGAAAATAGAATAGAAAATGAATAGAATAGAATAGAATAGAATAGAAAATAGAATAGAATAGAAAATAGAATAGAATAATGAATAGAATTGGAATAGAATAGAACAGAATAGAAAACAACATAATTAGAAAGAATAGAATAGAAAATAGAATAGAAAATGAATAGAATAGAATAGAATAGAATAGAAAATGAATAGAATAGAATAGAAAATAGAATAGAATAGAATAGAATAGAATAGAGAATAGAATAGAGAATAGAATAGAATAGAATTTTTTATTGGCCAAGTGTGATTGGACACACAAGGAATTTGTCTTTGGTGCAAATGCTCTCAGTGTCCATGAAGAAAAAATAAAATACATTCATCAAGAATCCTAAGACACAACACTGAATCATTGTCATAGGATGCTAAATAAGCAATCAAATCATTCTAGGGAACACAGGAAACAATATAAATGGTAAAGATACAAGCAACATGGTTATAGTCAGATGTGGGGAGAGACAGGGTTAGTTACAACATAACTGAAAAGAGTGACTTACGACCACTTTTCACACTTATGACGGTTGCAGCCCCCCCCCCCCCAGGGTCACGGGATCCAAAACCCAGAGGTTCAGCCACTGGCATGGACTTATGGGAAACAGCTGCAGGCAGTCCTTGACTGACAACAATTCATTTAGTGACCAGCCAGAGTTGCAACGGCCTTGGGAAAAGTGACACATGACCCTGCTTCACACTTACAACCATTGCGGCATCCCCATGGTCACTTGATCCCCTCTTTGCGACCTTCTGACTGGCCAAGCCAGTCAGGGGGAAGCCGGATTCACTTCACAATGGTGCAACTCACTTAACAACCACAGTGATTCATTTAACGGCGGTAGCCAAAAAGGTTGCAAAATGGGGCGTGACTCACTTAGCAAGGGTCTCACATAGCAACAGAACGGTTGGGGCTCCGTTGTGGTCAAAATCGATATGAGCTCTGTTGCTGAGGGCTTGAATTTGTGGCCGCAGGGAAGCTGCGACGGTCGTTAAGTGCGAAAAAGGGTGGCGACTCCCTTCTTTCCCTGCTTTATACTTCAAACGGTCATTAAAAGGTCGTAAGCCGAGGACCACAGGAACAGGGTAGAACCGTTGCATTCCCGCTGTTGCCAGTCCCGGGAAACCGGAGGCGGGCAGGCAGGGAGGGGAGCTGGTGAACTTTGGCTGGGTGTGGCAGCCCTGGGCTGGCCTGGAGGAAACCGAGGAGATGAAGGGAAGGAAGCAGCTGGAGGAGGAGGAGGAGGAGGAGGAGGAGGAGGAAGAGGAAGCGGGCTGGCACAAGAGGCTGGGTGAATGGCAGCGCGGGTGAGAAGGGTGAAGAGCAAGCAGGAGGCAGACATCCACACACCAGAATAACACAGTTGGAAGGGTCCGTGGAGGTCTTCTAGTCCAACCCCCGATTGAGCAGGAGATTGTCCAATCTCCAGTGATGGAGCAGCCACAAGTTCTAGTGGCAAGCTGTTCCAGTGGTTCATTGTCCTCACTGTTAGGAAGTTTCTCCTTAATTCCAGGCTGTTTCTCTCCTGGACTAGTTTACATCCATTTCCTTCCTTCCTTCCCTCCTTTTCTTTTCTTCCTTCCTTCCTTCTTTTATTTCTTTCATTCCATCCTTCTTTCCTTCCTTCCTTCCTTTTCCTTCCTTTCTTTTTTCCCCTCCTTCCTTCTTTCCTTTCTTTTTTCCTTCCTTCCTTCTTTCCTTTCTTTTTTCCTTCCTTCCTTCTTTCCTTTCCTTTTTCTACCTCCCTTTCTTTTTCCTTCCTTCTTTCCTTTCTTTTTTCCTTCCTTCCTTCCTTCCTTCCTTCCTTCCTTCCTTTTCCTTCCTTTCTTTTTCCCTCCTTTCTTCCTTTCTTTTTCCTTCCTTCCTTCTTCCCTTTCTTCCTTTTCCTTCCTCCCTTTCTTTTTTCCTTCCTTCTTTCCTTTCTTTTTTTCCTTCCTTCCTTTCTTCCTTTCCTTCTTTCCTTTTTCCTTCCTTCCTTCCGGAATCCTAGGACTACAAGGGGCCTCGGAGGTCTTCTAGTCCAACCCCGCCCCCTGCTCAAGCAAGAGACCCTGGATCATTTCAGTCAAATGGCCGTCCAATCTCTTCTTAAAAACCTCCAGGGTTGAAGCACCCACCCCTTCTGGAGGGGAGCCGTTCCAGGGGGTCAAGATTGGAAGAGCGGGAGTCACCACCCAGGGGGCTTCCCCTGGCTTTCAGTCCCCCAAGGGGGGGACAAGCAGCCTTGTGTGTGCTCCCACCTGCCACGTTCCTGCACCCACCTCTCCCAGCCCCACCTGCCAATCAATCCTCAGATACCACCCCTCAGCCATTGTTGGGGTTCTCTGGGGGTGCATGCTTTTTTCCCACGCTGGCTGCACCCCAAGGCTGCAGTGGGGGAGGGGGAGAGCTCACCCTGGATCCAAAGCCCCAGAAGCCCCCTTGGTGGTGTGTGTGTGTGTGTGTGTGTGCTACACCTGGGTCAAAGATTAAAAAAACGACCCAGAGTTTCTTTTAAAAAAAAATGGGCAACCTCCCTGAGACAATGAGGCTCTTGTTCCTCCGTGCAGAAGTGGGTTTGCTGGGCCCCACTGGAGGGGAGGAGAGGGAGGGAGGGGAGATCAAGGTGAAAGCCCCCCGCCCACTGAAAGGCAGGGGGCTGCTTCGGACCAGGTTCCCAGGCCCCTGGGGAGGGGAAGGAAAAGGGCTTTGGAGCCAAAGCTAAGGAGGTGCAGCTGGCTGGGCCCCCAGGGAGACCCACCTGCTCGGCCCTAAAAATCAGGCTCTCCCTCCCCTCCACCCACTCCCCTCCCCCCCCTTGGAAAGGACCTCTGGGGTTTGGGTCAGCGTCTTTGGGTCAGCTTCCCAACCAAACCAGGTCTTCTGGGCCCCCTTTCGTACGGCTTTATTGGAATATAAAATGTGGAGCAATGAGAATAATGGGAATTTAGGGGAGGAGGAGAGGAAAAAGTATAGGATAAAAAGGGAAAGACAAAGGAAAGCGCCGACATCGGACTCTTTGTAGTAAAACAATGCAACAACATTACAGCATTTTCAACTTTTTTACTTTTTCATAAATAATACATACCGGACGTTTCTGTAAGAACAAACCAATTTCACAGGAAAACCTCAAATCAAAGTTTTCTTTCTTTCTTTTTTTTTTTTCTCCCCCCAACACACCTCAAGCACAAACTCCAGAAGTGGTTTCCAAACAGAAGCGACATCGCAAGCACTCCTCGGCTTACAGATCGTTTAGTGAGCCAAGTTACGATGGCACAGAAAATAGTGACTTGCGACCGTTTTTCAAACTTACGACCATTGCCGCATCCCCTGGGGGTCCCATGGTCAAAATTCAGACGCTTAAGCAACTGACTCCCATTTAATGAAAACATCTGCAAGAAAACAATCCAGCTCAGAGGGCACCAAGGACCCCATAGTCTTCCTCCTCCTCCTCCTCCTCCTCCTCTCCACAAACCCCACAACCCTTCCAGCACTGATGACGTTCCCTATTTGGGTCATAAAACGTCTGCCGAAATCAACCCAGCTCACAGAGCCTCCCGGGATCACCCCTCCGTTCAGCCCCCTTTTTCTAAGGAGCTTCATTTGCGCTCTTAATTACTATGATTATGCAGTGCTCATTGATTTATTTATTTATTTTGAGGCCTGCAATTTGGTTCCTCCTCCTTCCTTGGGAATATGCTTCCTCAGCGGAGCCGAGTTTCGAAACGAGCCCTTCGCAAGAGCCGCGTGGTGTGAAATTGGCCTTCCTTTTTAAAAATAAAACTCCTGCAGGTTTCCTGCAGGACATTCCCACAGGTGACTCCGCCAGCTGTTATTTCACACCTGTCACCCTCTGATCTCTAGGCTAGAGCAGGGGGTCTCCAAACTTGGCCCTTTGAAGACTGGAGGACTTCGACTCCCAGAATTCCCCAGCCGGCTCTGCTTCGTCTCTTGAGATCCCTCCCTCTGCAATCTCTCCGTCTGAATTTTAGTTCTCTTCAATGCTGGGAGTTGAAGGCCGGAAGCTTCACCAGCTGAGGAATTCTGGGAGTTGAAGTCTTCAAGTGGCCAAGGTTGGAGATCGAATCTGGGGCCTAGAATTGGGCAGTCCGTCCTGGACGTATGGCCACAATTGAGCCCACAATTACTGTCACTAAGTGAGACAGGGCTAAAGTGAAGGCTTCCCCCCATTTTACGACCTTTCTTGACACTGCTGTTAAGTGAATCACGGCAGTCGCTGAGGTAGTAACATGGTCTTTAAGTGAATCCAGCTTCCCCGTTGACATTGCTTGTCAGAAGGGTCGCAAAAGGGGATCCTATGACCCCTGGACACTGCGACCATCATAAATACAGGTAGTCCTCAACTTATGACCAGAATTGAGCCCAACATTTATGTTAGCAACATAAAGAGGTATTTGTTAAGTGAGAAGTTTGTTAAGTAAGTTTTGGCCCATTTTACAACTTTCCTTGACGCGTTTGTCCAGTGGATCCCTGCAGTTCTTGAGTTAGTAACCCGGTCGTTAAGCGAATCCTGTACTTACGACCACAACTGAGCCCAAAATTACTGTTTTGCTAGGTGAGACAGTGCTTAAGTGAATGTTTCCCCCATTTTATGACCTTTGATGCCGTTGTTAAGTGAATCACTGCAGTTGAGTTAGTAACCCAGTCATTAAGCAAATCTAGCTTCCCCATTGACTTTTGCTCATCGGAAAGGTCGCAAAAAGAGAATCGTGTGACTCTGGGACATTAAAATCGTCATAAATGAGAGTCGGCTGTCAACCATCCAAATGTAAATCATGTGACATACGAATGCTGCAATAGTCGTAAGTGTGAAAAATGGTCATAACTCACATTTTTCACTGCGATTATAACTTTGAACAGTCACTAAATGAACTATTGTAACTCAAGGACTACCTGTATGTCTGTATTTTGATCACGGGACCATGGGATGCGGCAACGGTTGTAAGTGTGAAACAGGGTCATAAGTCACTTTTCCCAGAGCCGTTGTAACGTCGATTGGTTACTAAATGAATTGTTGTTAAGTCAAGGACTGCCCGTAGCTGTTTCTCATAAACCTCAGATAAATCTTTCCTTGCCTTTCAATGACAAATAACTTAAGACAAACCAATTAGGAAAAAACTTTTTAGCCGTTCAGTGTAAGAAAAATTATTCTAAGTTTTAGCTTGCACAGTTTTCCAAATATTTCTCTTGGGACACTATTTGCATAACATAATTTGGCAAAATGGACTAAAAGTCTGGTAAAGATCCAGCCAGTGGGTTGTGTACACAACAACAAAAAGTTTATGCAATGTTTACTTTGGCTTTTTCTGGGTTTTTTAAAAAAATACTGCTATTAAAACTTTTTAAAACGAGGGTAAAAACAAATATAAACTAATAAAAAGCAAGGTAGGCCAAAGAAAAGGAAAGCAAGCTAAAAGTGAAGAAAGGAAAAAAGAAAAACAGACAATAGGATGTAAATAAATGGTTCCTGATCCTTTTTAGAGCAGTTAAAAATACAATTAGAAATTTACCTCTTCCTGTAAAGTTCCAACAGAACTTTCTCCTTCCTAAAATCTGCATCTAAGCACCAAAACCATAAATCACAAATTTATTTTTTGTCTGTTCTGCACAAAAAGTCCACAAGCGATTTCCAGCCAGCAATAAGCACAGATATTGTCTTTTCTCTCATCAAATGAGTCAATTTAGCCACCATCACCAAACCTTCCTCCACTGTAGGGATTGCCGAACATTTCCATCTCTGACCATAAAATAATCTCCCCGCCATTTTTCATCTACAAATATACAAAGTTCCAACGCCTCTTTTCCAACTCTTTGTCCGTCAGCCGCCAAAACGGAAGACTTATAACTCCAACTGTATAATGGCCCTTTTTAAAAATCCTCTGAATCGGTGCCTTTGAATGCAAAATTAGTTTTTTTTTTACCTGTCCACCCAGCACAATAAATCTTCTTCCCTTCTCCTTGCTTACATTCCCAACGTAGATATGAAGCCCTCTTATTTTGGTGCTTCTCCCTGATCTACAATATTGGCCAAATTCAGTTTGCAACTCAAGAGGTGGTGGGTGTTTTTTTTTTTTGCAAATCCAGAACATCCTTTAGCAACAGGCCAAAGGTGATTATGCAAACGGACCCGTGTGTGTGTGTGTGTGTGTGTGTGTGTACACACAAATATAAAGCAAATAATGGCCATTATTTTAGTTGCCACCCTGGATGTAGGCCGTAACCCACATCATGTTCCTTCTGACAAGGCGCAAATTCCCCTTCTGCAATCAGCTTAACCCATCTACACACATCTAAGGAAGCTGCGGCCCACAAAGGCTTTACACAGCCTTTGAATAAAAAATTTGTGAGTCAGAAAAGTTGCTTCCAACTTTCGCCTGGTTTTTTTTTTTTTTTTTTTTTTTTTTGATACCTGAGGCTAACACAATCTGCAAATATCTTGGAAGAAGTTGTGGGTTGTTGTTGTTGTTTTTTGTAAGGCAGGTGTGGAGGGATTTGGGGGTCCTTTGTGTGTGTGTGTGTGTGTGTGTGTTTGATGCCTCCTGCCCAGAGGGAGGATTAAAACTACACAAGGATAAAGAGAGAGAGAGAGAGAGACAGACTTACTCTGGGGGCCAAAGGAGGTCAGGGAGACAAGAATGGATCCCACTTCCTAGGTCTTCTTCTCCTTCTCCAACACACACAGCCCCTCCCCCCCCCCAAAGAATAACAGAATAGCAGAATACCAGAGTCGGAAGGGACCTTGGAGGTCTTCTAGTCCAGCCCGCTGCTCAGAATAAGATCTTTCCCGAAAAATCAAGGGAAGGGCTTGTCTCACAAACAAAATCTCGGGCAGATCTTGCAAAGCCATTTTCCTTCTCTCAAAGCAATCCCACAAGTACATCAAGTTCTTGACTTGCGACCACCACTGAGCCCCCAATTTCCACGGTTTAACCCCAACGGCTACTCGTTGATTTATCTTAAGAGGATTTAATTCAGCTGGCCACAGCGACTCTGCTTTGCTTACAAGCCCCGAACTCTGATGTGAGTTTTGCTCCCCTGTTTCCGACTTTTCTCGCCACATTTCTTCAGCGAGTCGCCGCCGTTATGTCAGGAACATGGTCATTAAGTGAATCCAGCTTCCCCATTGATTTTGCTTTTCAGAAGGTCACAAAAGGGAATCAAGTGACCTCCAGGAGGCCGCAGTTCATTTAGTGACTGTTCAAACTTACGACGCTGAAAAAAAGGGACTGATGGACCGTTTTTTCACACTTACGACAGTTGCAGCCTCCCCCGTGGTCACGTGATCAAAATTCAGAGGCTTGGCCACTGACTCGTATTTACGACGGTTGCGGTGTCCTTGGGGAGTCACGTGATCCCCTTTTGCGACCTTCTGACAAGCCAAGCGAATGGGGAAGCCAGATTCACTTAATGACCGTGTGACTAACTTAACACCTGTGGCGATTCCCTTAACAACGGTGGCCAGGGAAGTCGTAAAGTGGGGCAAACCCCACTTAGGAAATGTCTAGCCTGGCAGTGGAAGTTTTGGCCTCCTGTTGTGGTCAAGGACCAGCTGTGTGGAGAAGTGGGATTTGCACCTGGGGGAGCGAGGAAGCAGTCTGCAACAGCAAGCAGGGTGTTGTGTGTGTGTGTGTGTGAGAGAGAGAGAGAGAGAGAGAGAGAGAGAGGAGAAAAAGAGGAAAGAGGGGAGAGTGAAAGAAAGAGAGGGAGGGAAAGAGAATGAAAGAGAGAGAGGAGAAAGAGAAAAAGAGGGGGAGAGAGAGAGACAAAGACAGAAAGAGAGAGAGAGGAGAGAGGAAAAGAGGAAAGGGGAGAGTGAAAGAAAGAGAGGGAGGGAAAGAGAATGAAAGAGAGAGAGGAGAAAGAGAAAAAGAGGGGGGAGAGAGAGACAAAGACAGAAAGAGAGAGAGAGGAGAGAGAGAAAGAGGAAAGAGGGGAGAGTGAAAGAAAGAGAGGGAGGGAAAGAGAATGAAAGAGAGAGAGGAGAAAGAGAAAAAGAGGGGGAGAGAGAGAGACAAAGACAGAAAGAGAGAGAGAGGAGAGAGAGAAAGAGGAAAGAGGGGAGAGTGAAAGAAAGAGAGGGAGGGAAAGAGAATGAAAGAGAGAGAGGAGAAAGAGAAAAAGAGGGGGAGAGAGAGACAAAGACAGAAAGAGAGAGAGAGGAGAGAGAAAAAGAGGAAAGAGGGGAGAGTGAAAGAAAGAGAGGGAGGGAAAGAGAATGAAAGAGAGAGAGAGAAAGAGAAAAAGAGGGGAGAGAGAGAGACAAAGACAGAAAGAGAGAGAGAGGAGAGAGAAAAAGAGGAAAGAGGGGAGAGTGAAAGAAAGAGAGGGAGGGAAAGAGAATGAAAGAGAGAGAGGAGAAAGAGAAAAAGAGGGGGGAGAGAGACAAAGACAGAAAGAGAGAGAGAGGAGAGAGAGAAAGAGGAAAGAGGGGAGAGTGAAAGAAAGAGAGGGAGGGAAAGAGAATGAAAGAGAGAGAGGAGAAAGAGAAAAAGAGGGGGAGAGAGAGACAAAGACAGAAAGAGAGAGAGAGGAGAGAAAAAAGAGGAAAGAGGGGAGAGTGAAAGAAAGAGAGGGGGAAGAGAATGAAAGAGAGAGAGGAGAAAGAGAAAAGAGGGGGAGAGAGACAGAGAAAGACAGAGAGAGGAGAGAGAAAAAGAGGAAAGAGGGGAGAGTTAAAAGAAAGAGAGGGAGGGAAAGAGAGAGAGGAGAAAGAGAAAAAGAGGGGAGAGAGAGACAGAGAAAGACAGAAAGAGGGGGGGAGAGAAAGAAAGAGAGGAGAAAAAGTGGAAAGAGAGAGGAGAGGAAAAGAGGGAGAGAGGGAGGGAAAGAGAGAACAAGAGGAGTGAGAGAAAAAGAGGAAAGAGAGCAAGAGAGGAGAGTGAAAGGGGGGAAGAGAGAGATGGAGGGAGAGAGAGAAAGAAAGAGGGAGGGGAAAAGAGAGAGAAAGTCCGAGAGAGACGGAGAAAGAGGGAGGAACGGAGGGAGGCCGGCCAGAGAAAACCCCCAGCCAGCTCTCCCCTTTCGGGGGCGGCAGGGGCTGCTCCCCCTCCGGGACTTTCCAAGCGACTCCCTGGAGGCGCCTGCCTTCCTCCCTCCCTTTCCTTTTCTTTCCTTCCTTCCTTCCTTCCTTCCCTTCTTTCCCGCCGCTACAAAGTATCGAGCGCAGGAAGCCGCCGCCGCCGCCGCCGCCGGCTGAACGAAGCCGGGGAGCCCCGCTGGCTTCCCGCGACAGGTGGCGCTGGCCCCGCGCCCCCCTCGCCCCCTTCCCGGCTGTTGAAGCGGGGCCGGCGCTGAGGCGGCGCGGCCCGGCCCTTCCCCGCTGGGCCTCCGGACCCTCCCGGGCCGAGAGAAGCCGAAAGTCCGACACAAGCGCCGCCGCCGCCGCCGCCGCCGCCGCCTCCCCGGTTGCCGGCCGGCTACGCACCACGGGCTTGGTGGTGGCTGCCGCCCCAAGGAAGCCCATTGGGGGCGGCGGCTCCTTCCGTCCAGCCGGGAGGGCGAGGCCCCGGGCAGCCTCCTTCCCGCCCGCCCGCCCGCCCGCCTCACCTTCCTTCACGCCGGGCAGCTTGGAGCGGTCGATGCCCACTTCGGCCATGTTGCGGGCGGGGCGGGAGCGCGCGTGCCCGGACAACACCCCCTTCCACACACACACGGCTTGCTCTTCTCGCCCCCTCCCACGCGCCCGCCGCGGGGACGCGCCTGGCCTCTCGCTCAGCGGCTCCGGCCAGTCCCGCCGCCACCGCCGCCTCCTCCTTTTCCCTCCTCCCTCCTCTCTAGCGGGAGGGGCGGGGCTGGGGGCGGGGCATTGCCTTGGCCCCGCCCCTCCAGGTAAAGCGGGGACGTCCCGCTCTCTCTCTCTCTCTCTCTCTCCCCTCCGAGCCCCGCCCCCGCCCCTTCCCCTGCGCATGCCGGGAAGTGTAGTTTGATTCCCCCACCTCCTCCCCACTGAGGTTCCCTTTGTCTTGGCCTCCCTTTCTTTCCCCCGCCGGCTGCGGATGATGGGCGTCGTGGAGCAGGGCGGGCTGGAGGACGGGCGGGGAAGGTTTGGCGAAGCCATGGAGGGACCTTAAGGAAGGGGAGAATCAACCCTAGATCCGACGGAGGACTGTCCCTGACACAGAACCATTCACCCGTGGAACTGCTTGCCACCAGAAGTTGTGGGGAGCTCCATCCCGGGAGGTTTTTTTTCAAGTAGGAGGCTCAGCCCATCTTGTCGTACACCTGTCGTGCTCTGACGATGGAGGTCGATTGGATTGGATTGAAAGAGATCGGACTGGCTGGGATGGGATCTAGGGTCTCCTCCTTGAGCAAGGGGGCTGGGCTAGAGGACCTCTGAGGTCCCCCCGCCCAACGCTGGGATTCTGATGGGGGTGTGTGAAGGTGAGTCCCCAGGGAATCCAACCCCATCAAGGTTGAAAGGGGGCAGGGGGAATGCACTGGGGAGGGGGGAGCAGGACTTGAACTCAGCACCCCCCCCCAAGTTGCGGGCCTGCTGGAGCAGGGGCCTCCAACCTTGGCAACGTGGTGGACTTCAACTCCCAGAATTCTGGGAATTGAAGTCCTCCAAAGCTTAAAGTGCCCCCCTCTAGGAGAATATCAGAGGGGCTGATGATCTCAAGGGGACCCTTGCTTGCAGAACTCTTGACGCCTTTGGGAAGGAGAAGATCTGGGTTCGATTCTGAGGAACGGGGCTGGTTTCATCCTCCCCCAAATTGCATTCCGCTGCTTCCACTTGGGCTGAAATCAGCGTCGATGGAGGAACTACTGGGGCACTTCCCGTTCTCGAACTTGGGGGCATTGCTGTTGCGCCCCTCCAATCTAGCCCCCCTCCACCCCCCAATGCAAAGGGCCTGGGAGGGAATCCCCTTGAGTGCCATTCTGGGGACCCCCAGAGCCCCTCCCTGCCCTCTCCCGAGATTGAAAAGGTTTACCTTCTCATTGCAGGCCAGGGATTTCCTGGTGGCCTCCCATCCTGGAGTAAACCAGCCCACCGCACCTGGCTTGGATACTTCAGGATTAACCAAGGTTGAGACCCAACCTGCTTGCCCCATGGCACCCTGGGAGAATCAAGGCAGGTAGTCCTCCGCTTATAACCACAATCGAGCCAGGGGGTTGTTAAGTGAGTTTCGTTCCATGTTACGACCTTTCTCGCCACCGTTGTTAAGCGAATCATGGTGGTTGTTCAATGAGTAACTGGGTCGTTAAGTAGAGTCTGGCTTCCCTGTTGACGTGGCTAGTCAGAAGGTCGCAAAAGGGGATCACGTGACCCTGAGACCGTCATAAATATGAGTCGGCTGCCAAGTGGCTGAATTTGGATCACGTGGGAATGTTGGTGGTAAGTGTGAAAAATGGTCCTAAGTCATTTTCAGTGCCAACGGTCACTTCAATGAACTGTTGTAAGTAGAGGAGTCCCTACACTGCTAAAATTGGAAAGGGGCCCCCAGTGGTCATCTAGCAAACCCCATAAGATCAGGGCAGTCTTCAGCCCCTCCTTAAAAACCTTCAGCCATGGAAACCCTCCCCTTCCAGAGATAAACAGGCAGAGGTTTCCACTAGGGGACACATCTGATGGTGGGGACATAAGGGGGCCTTTGAAATCAGCATCCCATCCAAATAGAGCCGGAAGGGACCTTAGAGGTCTTCTAGTCCAACCCCGTGGCTGAAGCAGAAGGCCCTATACAATTTTGACTGTCCAGTCTCTTAAAAACCTCCATTGATGGGGTAACTACGATTTCTTGTGGCAAGCCGTTCCACTGGTTAACTGTCCTCACTGTTAGGAACTTTCTCCTGAGTCCCAGGCTGCTTCCTTCCTTGGTGACTTTCCATCCTTCGCTTCTTCTGGTGCTTTGGAGAAGAGGTGGACCCCCCTCCTCTTTGGGGCAGCCCCTCAAATGTCAGAACAGCAGCGTTGGAAGGGACCTCGGAGGTCATCTAGTCCAACCCCCACCCCCACCCGCTCGAGCAGGAGACCCTAGCCTAGACCATTCCTGACAAGTGGCTGTCCAGCCTCTTCTTTAAAAAAATCCTCCCCTGTTGGAGCAGCCACCACTTCTGGTGGCGAGCAGTTCCCCTGGTTCATTGTCCTCCCGGTCAGAAAATGTCTCCTTCATTTCAAGTCGCTTCTCTCCTGGATTGAGTTTCCATGCATGGATTCTTGTCCTCTGATGCTTTGGAGAATAGATTGCGCCCCCCGTCTTCTTTGAGGCAGCCCCTCCAATGCTGGAATGCTGCTATCACTCCCCCCAAATTGAAAGCCCCCAAGAGAGACTCAAAGAGGAAGAGGAAATCTGGGGTTTCCTTCGGGGACCTGCTGTCTGTTCAGCCCAGGGAGGAACCGTCTTCCGAGAGCTACACACACACACACACACACACACCCAAAGTGCCAGGGAATCGCACCCGTCTTGTGCCCCCCGCAGGAGGCTCCATCGGAAACCATCTTTGCAAACCCATAATAACCCCGGGGAAAAGGGGGTAATTAGGGGCTTCCCGAATCGACCCAAGTGGCTACTTTGTGGTGGCCGGGCTGCTCTCGGCCAAGTGGAGGCGGCCGCCCAGCCGCCCGAGATTCTGCCCGCAGCTGGTTTCCTTTCCCAGCCAGAAGAGAAACTCGAACCCGGGACCCTCCCACACACTCGACATCTTCCTGTGGGGAGGGGGAGCGGGGTGCCTCATCCCACAGCAGGTGGAAGGAGAAGCTGGGAGGGGGTGTCTGTGGTGTCGTCCCCCCCCATCCCGCCAGAAATAACAGCCTTCCTCAAACAGGAACCTGCCCTCGGTTTCCCCGTCTGCTTTGCCCTTTTGCCACTTTCCTCAGAGTAACAGAGTTTGCAAGGGACCTCGGAGGTCATCTAGTCCAACCCCCCACCTCGAGCAGGAGATCCTAATAGAATAACACAGTTGGAAAGGACCTCGGAGGTCATCTAGTCCAACCCCCCCACCTCGAGCAGGAGACCCTAATAGAATAACACAGTTGGAAAGGACCTCGGAGGTCATCTAGTCCAACCCCCCACCTCGAGCAGGAGACCCTAATAGAATAACACAGTTGGAAAGGACCTCGGAGGTCATCTAGTCCAACCCCCTGCTCGAGCAGGAGACCCTAATAGAATAACACAGTTGGAAAGGACCTCGGAGGTCATCTAGTCCAACCCCTGCTCGAGCAGGAGACCCTAATAGAATAACACCGTTGGAAGGGACCTCGGAGGTCATCTAGTCCAACCCCCTGCTCGAGCAGGAGACCCTGATAGAATAATACAGTTGGAAGGGACCTCGGAGGTCATCTAGTCCAACCCCTGCTCGAGCAGGAGACCCTAATAGAATAACACCGTTGGAAGGGACCTCGGAGGTCATCTAGTCCAACCCCTGCTCGAGCAGGAGACCCTTATAGAAACACAGGACAGAGTTCAAAGGGACCTCGGAGGTCATCTAGTCCAACCCCTGCTCGATCAGGAGACCCTAATAGAATAACACAGTTGGAAGGGACCTCGGAGGTCATCTAGTCCAACCCCCCCGCCTCGAGCAGGAGACCCTTACAGAATCACAGAAGGACAGAGTTGGAAGGGACCTCGGAGGTCCTCTAGTCCAACCCCACCCACCCACCCACCCAAGCAGGAGACCTTACACCAGAGGCCTCCAAACTTGGCCACTTTAAGACTTGTGGACTGGCTGGAGAATTCTGAGAGTTGAAGTCCACAAGTCTTAAAGTGGCCAAGTTTGGGGACCCCCTGCCCTGCACCTCTTTCTGACAGATGGCAGGCAGTCCAGTCTCTTCTCGGAAAGCTTCCAGGGATGACGACCCCCTTTATGTTATCTGGTTTGTTCTATTCCTTTGCTGTTTACTTCCTGTGCTATCCAGATGTTGCAATGTTGGGCGGCCTTAGCAACGCGGAGGGATAAATAAACACACACGGAGTATCCTGGACATATTCCCTGGGACTGTAGGCTGCCTAAGTAATTGCAATTAGGTTAAAGAAAGTGAGGTGTTTAGCCTTAAAAAAATGTCCATGGGGAGGACTACAGCACAGCTTTAAGGCCTTGGGAGAAAATGGGAGAATGGGTTTGTTCAGAGCGTAATTCTGTTTCAAATTCAAAATACAAACTAACTCCCTTTACCAGTTTTTAGAGAAAGGAAAGAGAAACAGAAAATACTTTTTTCCCCCTTGTTTTTATAAATGTGTTTTGTGTATGTGTTTATGTGTGAGAGAGAAAGAGAAAGAGAAAAAAAAGAGCTTGACTTTGGAAAAA
>NC_142012.1:168306530-168336530 GCF_049901735.1 Notechis scutatus | reverse complement strand
CTACATCGATTTCTTTTTTCTTTTTCCCTCCCTGTTGCTCCATCCAAATTTTCTGCAGTCCAGACTAGAAAAAAAAAAGTGTGTGTGTGTGTGGGGGGATTTAGAAAAAAAGGACCTCATAAGGAGGATGGATGGAGGCAGGATGAAGTGGCCTCATTAAATTCAATGGCAGAAAACCGACCTCATCAGCCCAAACGTCCATGCTGGTTTTGGCTCCTGAAGGATGAACTGCAGGTGTTTGGATTAGCCAAATTCATGGCAAGGCTCCTTGTCGGAGGGAAGGGAATGGGCAGGATCCTTCAACATTTTCCTGAATGGACAATGGGATGAAGTGGAGAAGGAGAGAGAATGGGGAGGTCTGGCTCGGTGCCCGGGGTTGACGGAATAAAATTGCAAATTTAATTTGGCTGCCTTTGAAAGACCAGGTGGCTGAGAAGAACAGGGATGACTCTTCAAACAGGAGAAGTCACTTGTAGGCAGAGGTGGGAAGGGGGGAATTTAAAGGTAGGGCAGACATACTTGATCATGCAACATCTGTCTTGGACACTGAACATCAGCCAGAAGTGTGAGGCCAATACGATTGGGGGCTGAAATAGCAGAAGCGTCCCTTTCAATGACGGCCCAAGACCAAACCTGGAGACTTTCAATACAGGTGGTCCTTGCTTAACGACCATGTTACGAGGTCCATGTGGCTGCTGCTCGGAACAGAAGCGGCGGCTTCCAGATCACACCACGTGGCCCAGCGGTGGAGCTGGGCTAATGGAGACTTTGGGCCATTCGCCAGGTGACGGGGAGTTCCAGTCCCGCCTTAGGCACAAAAGCCAACTGGGTGACTTTGGGCAATTCTCTCTTTTAGCCCAGCCCACCTCGCAGGGTTGTTGTTGGGAAAATAGGAAGAGGAAGGAGTCCACACCTTGAGCTTGGCTTGGCTTTGGAGAATAGCTTGACTCCTTCTTCTTTGGGGGCAGCCCCTTGAATCTTGGGAGACTGCTATCATGTCAGCCCCCCAAGTCCTTCTTTCACCAGACTAGACACAGAAAAAAGTGGACTTAAGGGCGACATGATAGCAGCATCCCAGGATCTGAGGGGCTGCCCCAAAGAAGAGGAAGGGGTCAAGCCATTTTCCAAAGCCCCAGAAGGCAGGACGAGAAGCAACAGATGGATAATAATCAAAGAAAAAAGCAACCTGGGATTAAGGAGAAGTAATTTAGTAATTTATCGACTGCAGTGATTCGCTTAACAACTGTGGCAAGGAAGGTCATAAAATGGGGCAAAACTCACTTCCCCAATGTCTCACTGAATCACATGCTGTACATTTTGGGCTCAACTGTGGTTGTAAGTTGAGGACTTCCAGTATAATGAGATGGATTGTGCATGTAGATGTTTACTTCTCTTCCGTCCTCTTCTCATCCTATGCTAAACCAGAGGTGCGTGGCTGGCTCAGGAGTTCTGGGAGTCCACGAGTCATAAAAGGACTCTAGGTTCCCACCCCTGCACCGGAGAATAGAAAAGAAAAGAAAAGAGAAAGAGAAAGAAAGAAAGAGAAAGAAAGAAAGACAGAAAAGAAAGAAAAGAAAAGAAAAGAAAGGGGGAAAGAGAAAGAAAGAAAGAGAAAGGAAGGAAGGAAAAGAAATAAAAAGAAGCAAGCAAGCAAACAAGAAAGAAACAAAAAGAAGGAAAGAAAGGGAAAGAAAGAAAAAGAAAAGGCAAATGAGAAAGAAAGAAAGATGAGAAAAAGAAAAGGGAAAGGAAGGAAAGAAAGAGGGAAAGAAAAAGAAAGAAAAAGAAAAGAAGCAAGCAAGCAAACAAGAAGGAAAGAAAGAAAATGAAAGAAAGAAAGAGGAAAAAATAAAGAAAAAGCAAGCAAACAAGAAAGAAAGAAAGAAAGAAAGAAAGAAAGAAAGAAAGAAAGAAAGAAAGAAAGAAAGAAAGAAAGAAAGAAAGAAAAGGGAAAGAGAGACAGAAAAAGAGGAAGGAAGGAAGGAAGAAAGAAAGAAAGAAAGAGAAAGAGAGAGACAGAAAAAGAGAGGAAGGAAGGAAGGAAGAAAGAAAGAAAAGAAAAAAGAAAGAAAGAATGAAAAGGGAAAGAGAGAGACAGAAAAAGAGGAAGGAAGGAAGGAAGGAAGGAAGGAAGGAAGGAAGGAAGGAAGGAAGGAAGGAAGGAAGGAAATTTTCTGACAGTTTGAACAATTAACCAGTGGAACAGCTTGCCACCAGAACTTGTGGGTGCTCCAACACTGGAGGTCTTTAAGAGAGACTGGACAGCCACCTGTCTGAAATGGTATAGGTTCTCCTGCATGGGCAGGGGGCTGGACTAGAAGACCTCAAAAGTCCTTTCCAGCTCCTATTCCATTCCATTCTAATTCCTACAGCCATTGTTCATATGTTTCAGCGTCCAGTCCCCTAATAATTTTTGTGGCTCTTCTCTGCACTCATTTCAGAGTCTCAACATTGCTTTTTTTATATTTTATTTATTTATTTTTGTCAATTGCTTACAAGATAATAGGTATAAGTATAAACATAGTTATGAATACATCAAATGGGTACATATAAGAAAAATAAAAAGAAACCATAGGACAGGGACGGTAGGCACATTGGTGCGCTTATGCACGCCCCCTACAGCCCTCTTAGGAAAGGGGGGAGGTCAATAGTAGACAGTCTAAGGTAAAAGTTTTTGGGGTTTGGGGAAGAAACCACAGAGTCAGGTAGAGGATTCCAGACATTGACCACTCTGTGGCTGAAGTCGTATTTCCTGCAATCAAGTTTGGTGCGGTTTACTTTGAGTTTGTATCTATTGTGTGCTCTTGTATTGTTATGGTTGAAGCTGAAGTATTCATTGACAGGTAGGACATTGCAATGTATGATTTTATATACTATACTATACTTAGATTGGACCAACAACCAAAATGGGCTGAAATATTCAGTTTTGGTTGCCACAATGTAAGAAAAGATGTTGAGATGTTGTTTTACTTCCTGGGGCTTTGGAGGATGGTTGGATGACCCTCGTCTTCGTGGCAGCCCCCTTGCCTAGAGAACGTTGAGCTCCATTCTTTCCCAGGTTTTCACACACACACACACACACACCCCATCCCTGGAAGGGACCGGAAATTCCAAACTAAGTGGGAATTGTTGGGGGAACTCAGGAAGTGAACTGTGAGAGAAAAGGAAGCCAACCCAAGCTGGCTCTTCCCAAGGTCCCAGCTGAGCTGCAACCGAAGTTTGCCGTCTCCCAAATCCTCTTAGTTAATGCTGATCAGATCATTCATTTCCAACCAGTAGTTAAATATCCGTAATCCAGGCTATATATAGACTTGATGGGAGACAGAAAAGAGAGAGAGAGAGAAAAAGTGATGCGGTCAAGTTGGCTTCCTGGGTGAGAACAATGGATTTGCTGGAGAAAATCACCCTCTCTCTCTTTTCATGGGGTAGCCATTTAAGGGGGTTTCTTCCCTGGGGGGGGGGGTCCTTGGTGCTGTTTCAATTGGCGGCTTTCTGGCAGACGTTTCGTTGCCAAAGTGGGTAACATAATCAATGCTAGAAGGGAAGGGGAGTTGATGGTACCTTAATTAGGCTGCTCTTTATCGCCAGAAACACTCAACACTGACCGTCGTTGTATACTAGCTGGATCCCCGTGTGCTTCACTGTGAAACTATGTGGTGGGGCTTAGTTTTGGGGGAGGAAAATAAGGGGGGGGGGGAAGTTCTGCCTCTGCCTACCAGCATCCATCGGTATTCATCTGGCTAGCGTCCTGTCAGTGTGTCAGAGAGTGGAGGGCTGTTTGGAAACTGAAAGAGTATTTGCTGTGTGAGGAAGAAGGAGACAGCAAGGAGCCTGGGCGTGGCTTAGCTCAACTGTTCTGGACTAAAGCTGCTTGGAGCTGCTCTGAAACTGAAACTGAACCTCCTCTGCTTGTGTTTTGCATTTGGAAGAGATTTCTTTTCAGGTGTGGAGGGGGAGTAGAACTCCTTAGCATCAGAGCGTGTTAATAATAATAATAATAATAATAATAATAATAATAATAATAATAATAATAATAATAATAATAATAATATAGGAAATACTCTAAATGCTCTGAGGGTCATTTGGAAAAATCCTTTCTTAGTGAGCCCCTAGAAGCCAAGAGGAAACATAGGTGCCAAATTTCAAGTTTGTAGGCTTGACGGTTCTGGAGATTTTGTGATGATGCGTGAGGGGTCTTTCGCTTTTATACTGTATATAGAGATAAATAAATAAATAAATTGACAGCAAACCTCACTCCCTGCTAGCATTGATGATGCTTCCTAGTTGGGTAAGTGAAACATCTGCAAGAAAACAAGATCAAAAAGGACCAAGGACCCCACAGTTCTCCTCCTCCTCCTCCTCCTCCTCCTCCTCCTCCTCCTCCTCCTCCTCCTCCTCCTCCTCCTCCTCCTCCTTTCCACAAACCCTCCTAGCACTGATCCTGTTTCCTAGTTGGGTCATGAAACATCTGCAAGAAATCCACCCAGCTGAGAGAGCACCAAGGACCCCTCCTTATGATTTAAATCTTGAGTTAAGTCTTGGGGCTCCGTGGCCACAAAAGATGTTTAAAGGGCTTCCGCAACTTCTGCGGTGAAGAACAGGTTGCAAACCACTGCGCTACGTTGAATCTTAAGCTCACCCTACATGCTGGGCTCTCCCATCCCACTAAACCACGAACAGGTAACTGAGATTAACTCTAAGCCGGGTGAACCTCTTGTGCACGTCTGGTGAAGCCGGCCTTCAGACGGGCCTGCGTGCGAGTGGGAGGGGGGTCTCCTCCGTTCTGCTTCTGGCCCAATCAGGTTGTGTGTCAGTTGTTCTGGAAACAAGACCACCCAGCCGGCACGTGCAACAGCTGGGCTCCAGATGTTTCGGCTTCTGTTTCTGGTTAGGAGCTGACACGTGTCAGCTCAAGGAAAACGGATGCAATGCGGAAGAACACGGAACGTCGTCAGAGCGGGAAGGGGCCTCAAAGGTCATCTAGTCCAACCCCATGCTTCAAGCAGGAGACCCTACGCCAGTGATGGCTAACCTATGACACGCGTGTCACTCGTGACACGCCGAGGCACTTTGACTGACACGCCTGTCGGTGTGGGAAAACCTGCACATTTAGAGGCTGCCTGTGCTCTGCTCCAATCCCTGCTCCCTGCTTGTGGCGTGGAGGCGTGGTGTCACCGCAGCCCGAGATCTTTGCAGCAGAGAACCAGTTTTAACCGCCATAAACTGAGGTTTGTCAGTTTCATTACCTCAGGAACGCTAACAGGAGGAAAGGAGATCCATGAGGTTCACAGCCCTTGTAAGGTGGCCTTCCGATCCCCACATCCTGCACCTGCAGCCCTGAGACCAGGGAGACGAGTTTCACAGCTCTGTGTGATCACCCCAGCCCAGTCCGTCATAAACCAAATTATTGATATTTCTTGAAGTGACACACGACCCGAGGAAGGCTACACTTTTCCCCGATTTTCGACACACCAAGCTGAAAAGGTTAGCCATCACTGCCCTACGCCATCCTGTTCAAATGGCTGTCCAGTCTCTTCTGGAAGACTTTCATCGATGGAGCAGCCACAACTTCTGGAGGCAAATTGTTCCCCTGGTTAATCATTCTAACCATCAAGAGGTTTCTCCTGAATTCCAGGTGGCTTTTCTCCTGGATGAGTTTCCATCCGTTGCTCTTTGTCCTGCCCTCAGGGGCTTTGGAGACCCCCCTCCTCTCCTTTGGGGCAGCCCCTCAAATATTGGAAGATGCTATCCTGTCCCCCCTAGGCCTCCTTTTCTCTAGACGAGCCAAACTGAAATCCTGCAACCATTCTTTGTATATTTTACTCCCCGGGCCTTTATTCCGCTCAGTTGCTCTTCTTTTTGCAAACTCTCAACCTCTTTTTTTTTTGTCATGTGGTGACCAAAACTGTCTTGGTGGAATGATACACAACTATTCAGGCCCCGGGAAATACTCAAAGACGGTATTTTATACAGGAGCACAAGCGGGACAAGATAACAGGTCATTCTCCACTTACGACCAGAATTGACCCCAACATTTCTGTTCCTAAGTGAGACATTTGTTAAGTGAGTTTTGCTCCATTTTATATATATTTTTCTTGCCACACTGCTTAAACAAATCGCTGCAGTTGTTATGTTAGTGACGTGGTTGTTCCTTGATTAATGACCAGTCCTCACACTCATGACTGTTACAGCGTCACCAGGGTTACAGGATCAAAATGAAGGTGCGTGAACCACCCGCATCCCAGGACAGGGGGACAGCCAGGGGTGACTTTCCCAGCCAGCAAAGTCAACGTGGGAAGACAGATTCGCTTAATGACGGCCTGGTTCACTGAACAGCTGCAGTGATTCACTTAGTGACTGTGACAAGAAAGGTCATAAAGTGAGACAAAATTTACTTAACAGGTGTCTTCCTTAGCAACAAAAATCCTAATCCGAATTGTGGTCGTAAGTCCAGATGTTGTGAATGCTCCAACACTGGAAGTTTTGAAGAAGAGATTGGACAACCATTTGTCTGAAATTATGTAGGGTTTCCTGTCCAAGCAGTCGGGTAGGACTAGAAGACCTCTAATGTCCCTTCCAACTATTCTCTTCTCTTCTATTTTTATTCTCTTCTCTTCTGCATTCTACTCTATCCTATCCTATCCTGCATTCTATTCTATTCTGTATTCTATTCTATTTTCTCTTTTATTCTATTCTGCATTTTTTTTGTCTTCTGTATTTTATTCTACTCTAGTTTCTACTCTATTCTATTCTGCATTCTCTTCTATTTTCTATTTTATTCTATTATATTTGTATTCTATTATTTTCTATTCTATTCTGCATTTTCTTCCCTTCCCTTCCCTTCCCTTCCCTTCCCTTCTCTTCTCTTCTCTTGTCTTCTCTTCTCTTCTCTTCTCTTCTCTTCTCTTCTCTTCTCTTCTCTTACGACCTGTAGTGGGATTATAGCTCCCTATTCCCAATTTTGGCCATTTCCAGATGCTTGGACATCAAATCCCGGATTCCACAGCCAGCTTGGCTATTGATGAGAATTCTGGGAGTTGAAGTCCACAGGCCTGGAAACCGCCAACACTGGGCATTTTTTTTTTCTGGCTCTCCCTCACCAAAGGACGCGCTGCCCTCTAATGGCCCGAAAAGAAATTCTTCTTGCATTTTTTTATCCTTCCCATTCTAGAGCAGTAGATTATCCATAATCAGATCTGGTCAGGATGAGAACAGAGGATTTAGTACAGGGGTCCCCAAATTTGACAATTTTAAGACTTGTGGACTTCAACTCCCAGAATTCCTCAGCCAACAGACCAGGGGCCTCCAACCTCAGTCACTTTAAGACTTGTGGACTTCAACTCCCAGAATTCCTCAGCCAACAGACCAGGGGCCTCCAACCTCAGTCACTTTACGACTTGTGGACTTCAACTCCCAGAATTCCTCAGCCAGCTCTGCTGGCTGAGGAATTCTGGGAGTTGAAGTCCACAAGTCTTAAAATTGCCAAGTTTGGGGACCTCTGATTTAGGAGAATATATTTTAGAATGGAGTAGAAATGAGAAAGAACAGAATACCCCCCTTTTCTCCCTAACACTTTTTATTCTAGTAAATTGGACAGCGTATTCCATCTGGATTTGCAGGCATTTGGCAAGCTAAGTGCAATTTTCAAGACCCAACTTCCCCGCTCTGCCTATAGAGAAAAGTTTCCGATCCACGCGTGCTGCCGGTTCCGACATGCGGGTGAAACACGGACACGAACCGTCACAATTGATACAAAAGCAAGGAAGGGCGCAAAGAGAGGAAACTGGGTGAAACTAGGCTTAATGTGGGGGGTCCCTGGTGCTCTCTTGGCTTGGTGATTTTCTTAAAGACATTTTAGGATCCAACTAGGGAACATTATCAGTGCTAGAAGGGAGTGGGGTTTGTGGAGGAGGAGGAGGAGGAGGAGGAGGTGGAGGAGGACGATGACAACAACGGCTGTGGGGTACTTGGTGCTCTCTCAGCTTGATGGCTTTCTTGCAGATGTTTCATTACCAAACTCAATAACATCATCTTCCCAACTAACACTGATGATGTTGCCTAGTTGGGTCATGAAACGTCTGCAAGAAAACCATCAGGCTCAGAGAGCTTCCCAGGACCCCACAGTCCTCCTCCTCCTCCTCCTCCTCCTCCTCCTCCTCCTCCTCCTCCTCCTCCTCCTCCTCCTCCTCCTCCTCCTCCTCCTCCTCCTCCTCCTCCTCCTCCTCTCTAGCACTGACGACGTTCCCTAGTTGGGTCATGAAACGTCTGCAAGAAAACCATCAGGCTCAGAGACCACCAAGGACCCCACAGTTCTCCTCCTCCTCCTCCTCCTCCTCCTCCTCCTCCTCCTCCTCCTCCTCCTCCTCCTCCTCCTCCTCCTCCTCCTCCTCCCTCCTCCTCCTCCTCCTCCCTCCCTCCTCCTCCTCCTCCTCCTCCTCCTCCTCCTCCTCCTCTCTAGCACTGACGTTCCCTAGTTGGGTCATGAAACGTCTGCAAGAAAACCATCAGGCTCAGAGACCACCAAGGACCCCACAGTTCTCCTCCTCCTCCTCCTCCTCCTCCTCCTCCTCCTCCTCCTCCTCCTCCTCCTCCTCCTCCTCCTCCTCCTCCTCTTCCTTTCTAGCACTGACGACGTTCCCTAGTTGGGTCCTGAAACGTCTGCAAGAAAACCACCAGGCTCAGAGACCACCCAGGACCCCACGGTGTTTCTCATCCTTGGCAGCTTGAAGCGGGGTGACTCCCAGAATCCCCCAACCCGCCAAGAGGCAGGGAAAAGAGCTTTTGTAGCCCTCCACAACTTGGCTCAAAAACTTTTTTGTCAATCCAGGAAGAAGGACATCGACGTGTCACAACCGCTCAGGAACCTTCCAAACGCCCAAAGTCACCCCTTTATTTTATTTGTTTAATGGCATGCAATGCAATTCTTATATAGCACACACACACACACACACACACACACACACGCACACAGAGCCTTTCTGTGCCTGTTTATCGGTAGGCCTGAGCATCAGTGAACCCAAGTCTGACCCAGTGAACGAAATTAAGCCAGAAATCCTTGGCAGAGAACTACAGAAGAAGCAGCTGAGCCAAAGGTCCCAAAGTGACATCTTTTGGGAAGAAATGGGTTGGGGGGGAGCAGAGCAGGGGGGGTCACCGCAGCTCTTTCTCCAGGCCTGGGACGGGGGGACCTTCCAGGAGGCCGGAATCTGTAGGAAAGTAAGAAAACTTGACTCAGAAGACGATTTCCTCGGGGGAGCAACTTCCACCCTGGGCCACAAATTTCAGAGCAGACCTGGTGGGCAGGTGAGTCTTGGGGAGGGAGGGGCCAGGGCTCCCACAAATCCACCCCCATTCGAATCATGAGTCTCTAGCCGCGTCCCTCAGAGTAAATCAAACTGATGTATTAGGAGTGACCATGTCGGCGTTACCTGGGTGCAGCCCACACTAAAATACATCCTTCGTTTCCCCCTTGACCCCGGCCTTCCTCCCACCCCCCTGGATGTACATTCTCCACTGGGACACATCCCTAGCCAGGAATCATCAGGAGGCTGTGAGTTCTAGTCCCCTGCCTTGGGCATGAAAGCTGACCGGGTGGCTTGTGGGCCAATCTCTCAGCCCGACCCACCTCACAGGGTTGTTGTTTTTGTTGGGGGGGGGGGGAAATAGGAGGGGGGAAAAAACAGGCCTATTGGCCACCTTGAGTTATTCACAAAGACAATCAAGGTTGGAATGCAAATTAAAATAGAATTAAGAAGGGAAATAAAAAGAGTAAAATAAAATAAAATGACAAATGAAATGAGTAATAAAATCACATAGAGAAGTGGAGTGAAATGAAGTAAAATAAAGTAAATAAAGTAAAATAGTAAAGTAAAATAAAATAAAAACATAATAATAATAATAATGATAGATAATATAATAATAATAATAATAATAATAATAATAATAATAATAATAATAATAATAATAATAATAAAAATAAAAATCAAATAAATAATAAAAATAAAGGGACGGAGGGAGGAAGGGAGGAAGGAAGGGGAGCAGGAGGAGGGAGGGAGAGAGGGAGAGAGGGAGGGAGGGAGAAAGAAAGGAAGGAAGGAAGGGGAGGAGGAGGAGGAGGAGGAGGGACGGAGGGAGGGAGGGAGGGAGGAAGGAAGGAAGGGGAGGAGGAGGATAAGGAGGAGGAAGAAAGGAAGGAAGGGGGGGAGGAGGAGGAGGAGGAGGAGGGATGGATGGAGGAAGGAGGGAGGGAGGGAGGAAGGAAGGAAGGAAGGGGAGGAGAAGGAGGGGAAGAGGAGGAGGAGAGAGTGGTGTCCTTGGTGGTCTCTGACCTTAAATTAAAAAAATAAAAATAAAGTAAAGCAACTTCCATTTATCCCAGGGTCCCAATTTAGTTTTCTGGGTCCCTTTGAAACTCAACCCAGTTGCAATTCTCCCCACGAGGCTTTTTAAGCCCCTGGAAAGGGGGAAGGTCAAGGGGGGGCTGGTTCTCCATCTGCCCCCCCCAGCCCAGCCCCTGGCAAGAGACGGGCCAGGCCAGGGCCGCCTGGCACACGGCTTTGGGGGCGTCTTGATCTTACCGGCCTCTCCTACCCTCTGGAGCTGCTGAGGCGGTTCCCCCGATCCGGTCCAGGGGGAGCCCAATCCGCTTCTTTGGCACCGGCAGGACTTTCCTGCGAGAAAGGAAGAGAGACGGGCGTCAAGGGAGGGGAGGGCTCCGGGGGCTTCTTTCAGGCCTGGGGGATAGACCCCCATCCCAGGGCCTTCCTGCCGGGCCATGGAAGAGAATCTCTGTAGCTCTGCTAGGGCTGGTCTGGGGGCTCCTGGGTGCCCTCTGAGCTGGGTGGGTTTCTTGGGGACGTTTCACGACCCAACTAGGGAACCTCATCAGTGCTAGAAAGGAGAGGGGTTTGTGTGGGGGGGAGAAGGAGGAAGGGTGAGGGAGAACGACTGTGGTGTCCTTGGGGGTCTCTGACTTCGGGTGTTTTCTTGCAGGCATTTCATGACCCAACTAGGTAACATCATCAGTGCTGGAAGGGAGTGGGGTTTGCTGATGGAGGAGAAGTTAATTCCACTCCAGTCCTAGCCCTGATGATGTTACTTATTTGGGTCATGAAAGGTCTGTAAGAAAAGAACTGAGGTCAGAGACCACCAAGGACACCACTCTCCTCCTCCTCTTCCTCCTCCCCTCCTTCTCCTCCCCTTCCTTCCTTCCTCCCTTCCCTCCTCCTCCCCTTCCTTCCTTCCTTCCTTCCTTCCTCCCTTCCCTCCTCCTCCTCCTCCTCTCCTTCCTTCCTTCCTTCCTTCCTTTCTTCCTTCCTTCCTTCCTTTTTCCTCCTCCTCCTCCTCCTCCTCCTCCTCCTCCTCCTCCTCCTCCTCCTCCTCCTCCTCCTCCTCCTCCTCCTCCTCCCTGCAGTCCTGCCAGCAGGAGCCTTCCCTTACAGTACACATCCATCCATCCATCCATCCATCCATCCATCCATCCATCCATGGATGCCTTCGACAAACAAAGGAACGTCATACATCTTCATTTTATTTCTCGCTTCAGCACTGAACCCTCTTTCAGGAATTTCATTTACTCTCCAGCGTTTCTCTTCCATCAGGCTCCGCTCTTTAGCTCTTCTGAAGTGGACCTTCGGCTGCAGCTTCGCACCTCATCCGGCTCAGGGGAGTTTTTTTGGTGGGGAGTGCTGCTGTCCCCCCCATTTTTATTTTATTTGTTTGCAAAATGGCAGCGGGCAAAACAGTATTTCTGAAATCCATTTATTTCCCACCCTTTGTCAGGTTTGTCCATTTTTAAAATATCCTTCGGGAGTTTTTCAAGCCGCTTTTCCTTCCCGCCCTCATTCTGTCCTGCCGTCTCTTTGGACCTCACTACCGTCCCCCACCCGCCATCCTTCCGATTGTGCGGTGCAGCTGCAACCCTCACAGCCACAACTGGGACAATTGCACGGCCGCTTTGCCCCTAAAGTGTTTTCGGTTTTCTTCACAGCCCTTTTTTTCCCATTCGGGCCGTTTTTTTTCCTAGTCATACTAAGAATGCCATTTCTCCCCCCCAACATTTGCAAACCGTTTGCGATCCTCATTTTTCGCCCCTGTGACGGGGACATTCATGAAACCTTTCCTTCAATGGCACGCCTTGCCATTTGCTCAATCGCTTCCACGTCTAAATGTCTAAAAAATTCATTCCTGCCTGTCCTGGGTTGAGTTGGCTCCCAAATAGAATATAGAATAACCGAAAGACAGAGTTGGAAGGGACCTCGGAGGTCTTCTAGTCTAACCCTCTGTTTGAGCAGGAGACCCTATACCATTTCAGACAAATGGCTATCCAGTCCCGTCTTGAAAACCTCCAGTGACGAGGTAGGGAGGCAGGTGAGGGAGGGAGGGAAGAAAGGAAGGAAGGAAGGAAGGAAGGAAGGAAGGAAGGAAGGAAGGAAGGAAGGAAGGAAGGAAGGAAGGAAGGAAAAGGAAAGTAGATGAAGTCAGAGAAGGAAGGGTGGGAGGAAGAAATGAAGGAAGGATAAGGGGAGGAAGGATGATGAAGGAAGGAAGAAAAAAAGAAAAAGAAAGGAAGGAGGAAGGAAAGAGGGAGGGAGGAAGGAAGGAAGGAAGGAAGGAGTAAAGAAGGAAGAGGAAGAAAGGAAGAAAAAGGAAGGAAGGAAGAAAAAGGAAGCAACGAAGAAGGAAAGAGGGAGGGAGGAAGAAGGAAGGAAGGAAGGAAAAAGGAAGGAAGAAAGAAGAAAGGAAGGAGTAAAGAAGGAGGAGGAAGAGAGGAAGAAAAAGGAAGGAAGGAAGAGGAAGGAAGGAAGAAGGACGGAAGGAAGGAGGAAGGAGGAAGAAAGGAAGAAAGGAAGGAAGGAAGGAAGGAAGAAGAAAGGAAGGAGTAAAGAAGGAGGAGGAAGAAAGGAAGAAAAGGAAGGAAGAAAGAAAAAGGAAGCAAGGAAGAAGGAAAGAGGGAGGGAGGGAGGAAGAAGGAAGGAAGGAAGAAAGAAGAAAGGAAGGAGTAAAGAAGGAGGAGGAAGAGAGGAAGAAAAAGGAAGGAAGGAAGGAAGGAGGAAGGAAGAAAGGAGGAAGTAGAGAGGAAGGAAGGAAGGAAGGAAGGAAGGAAGGAAGGAAGGAAGGAAGGAAGGAAGGAAGGAAGGACTGAATAGAGAACATCGTCATCAATCACCTCAGGAGCAGCCAGAGTGAAGGGGCAGGAGAACCGCTGGGGTCACCTACCTCTGCTTGGTCTTCAGGCCCTTGGAGAGCCGGTCAAGGCGTGCACCAAACCCCGCGAAGCTTCTCTTCGTCTTGGTCTCAAAGACGTCGTTCTCCAAGGACGCCAGTTTGTTCAGGAGTAACATTTCGGCCACCAGGTCGGTCGTGGACTTCTCTGGCCTGGAAGGAGGAAGCCATCCTGGGCCGGGGCCGAGCACGGGGTCAAGGGGCTGCTGTGGCACGAAAAGAAGGTGGAGGGAGGGTCCCAACTAACAAAATCCATAGCAAGCAAGACCCCGAGGCAGGCAGGCTCCTCAAAGGATACTCTTTATTGGGAATTATCCT
This sequence comes from Notechis scutatus, assembly GCF_049901735.1. Taxonomy (NCBI): domain Eukaryota; kingdom Metazoa; phylum Chordata; class Lepidosauria; order Squamata; family Elapidae; genus Notechis; species Notechis scutatus. The sequence continues at coordinate 168,322,988 of NC_142012.1, read as the reverse complement.
ATCGGCACCTATCTGGGGAAAACCGACTCTGAAGTAGTCTCCCATGTCTTTCACCTCATGAAAAGTCAAAAGTTTCCCCACTTCCTCAAAACCATCAGTCACATCCCAGAAGGGGCTGGCAGCAGGGGTGGGATTCAAATTTTTTAACAACCGGTTCGGTGGGCGTGGCTTAGTTGGTGGACATGGCTTGGTGGTCATGTGACTGGCTGGGCATGGCCAACTCAACATCACTCACATTAAGGCAGGCATCTCCTCGCCTGGCCTCTCATGACTGTGGGGATGCTGCAACAGTCGTAAGTGTGAAAAACGGTCATAAGTCACTTTTTTCAGGGCCATTGTAACTTTAAATGGTCACACAAGCAAAGTGCCAGCAAAGGAGGGGAAAAAAACTCCAGAGAAGTTCCCGAGACAGGAAGTTTAGTCCTGCCAAGAATGTCATAAGGATTAACGGAGAGGCAGTTTCTGTAAGCAACACCAGAATGTTTCCTTCCTGCCTTCCTTGCAGGATTAGCCCAGTAATTTCTTCTAACAACCGGTTCTCTGAACTGCTTAGAATGTTAACAACCGGTTCTAGCAAATGGTGTGAACTGTTAGAATCCCACCCTTGGCTGGCAGCCTGGTGGCATCGCTCCGCCTTCTGACTGGGTGTGAGAAATGACCTTGGTTCTCAAGAGAAAAGATGTTGTTTTGGCTAAAGGTTCCCCTCCTGTTTTTTTTTAAAAAAATTAAATTGAAAATAAACATTAAAATATTGAATGTTGTGGTCTTCTTGGACAATACATTTCAGTCAAAACATTTTACATTATAGGAGATATATATATTTATACACACACACACACACACACATTTAAGCTTTATACCATTTTTGTTCTTCTTATACCTCATTTCTATTTCATCTTTAATTCTAATTTCAACTTTGTGTGCTCCCTTTCATGTCCCTCCACATGTAGAATTTGTTCCATAATTTGTAGTATTCTGATTTTTCTTCTTCTTTCAATTCTAGTGTCAAACTATCTAATTCAACGCATTGACAAATCTCCATCTCAGTTCTACCCTCAGCTCCAGTGTGGCAACACTTGAAGTGGTCAAAATGGCTTCCGTCAGGTCAGCTTCAGGGTTGACAAGATGGAGTGAAGGACCGTGGCTATGTAGGCATAAGGTCTCCAGGTCTCCCCCAGATCTCCACCCTAAAGAATCTATTTATTTATTTATTTATTTATTTATTTATTTGATTTGTCAATTGTTTACAAGATAATAAGTATAAGTGTATACATAGTTGTGAATACATGAGATGGGTACATATAAGAAAAATAAAAGAATAGAGAAACAATAGGACAGGGACGGTAGGCACGATGGTGCGCTTATGCACGCCCCCTACAGACCTCTTAGGAAAGGGGTGAGGTCAATAGTAGACAGTCTAAGGTTAAAGTTTTTGGGGTTTGGGGAAGAAACTACAGAGTCAGGTAGAGTATTCCAGACATTGACCACTCTATTGCTGAAGTCGTATTTCCTGCAATCAAGTTTGGTGCGGTTTACTTTGAGTTTGTATCTATTGTGTGCTCTTGTGTTGTTATGGTTGAAGCTGAAGTATTCATTGACAGGTAGGACATTGCAATGTATGCAATGTACCATGCTTAAGTCAGACCGAAGACGGCGTAATTCAAGGTTTTCTAGTTCTAGAATTTCAAGTCTGGTGGCATAAGGTATTCTGCAACGAGTAGAAGAGTGGAGAACTCTCCTTGTGAAATATTTCTGGACTTTCTCAATTGTGCTAATATCAGATACGTAATGAGGGTTCCAGACTGATGAACTGTATTCGAGTATTGGTCTAGCAAATGTTTTGTATGCTCTGGTTAGTAGTCTGGCAGGCTTCTCCTGGGAAAACACACAATACGTGGTTGTGGGAATTGGGTGCGCCCAGAAGTCTCCAAACCTGGCCACTTGTGAAGACTCGTGGACTTCAACCCCCAGAATTCCCCAGCCAGCAGAGTTTATCATTTGGAACTCCTGTGGGTGTTTTTTTGCTTCCTGCCACCTTCACCAAATGATGTTGACCCTGACGGAGGCCGGCAGGATGTCCGTCTTATTACATAGAACCAGACAGGAAACTTGACCAGGTGAGCTAATTCCACTTTATTGCAAAGCTGCGTGAACAAAATCGTGTAGATCTGAAAGTACAAACCTCCCACTGTCTTTTTTTTATAGCCTGAGAAAGTAGGGAGGGTTTCTTCTCAGCCTCTTGCTCCACCCATTATGCAAATGAGGACTCAGCTGTCTCTTTTCTGACTGTTTCCCTAAAGCTACATTAGCAAAATCCTGCAAGTCTGAAAGTACAAAACTCCCACCATCTCTTTGACAGCCTGAGAAAACAAGGAAGGTCCTTTCTAAGCCCCTCGCCCACCCATTATGCAGCTGAGGGCTCTGTGCTCCCTTATCTGACTGTTCTCTAAAGCTACCTTCCCAGAATCTTGCAGGTCTGAAAGTACGACCCTCCCCCCATCTCTTTTTTAAAGCCTGAGAAACCGGGGAGGGTCCCTTCTAAGCCTTCCTTCCCACCCTGGATGCAGCTGTGGGCTAACCTTCATCCCTGACTGAACGGTGGAAGGTGGGTTTATATTCCTTGTCTCTTATCTGACTTTTCCTTGAACCAACATTAATAGAATCTTGCAAGTCTGAAAGTGCAAATCTCCTCCCATCTCTTTTTTCGCCTGAGAAACTAGCAGAGCTGGCCAGAGAATTCTGGGAGTTGAAGTCCACAAGTCTTAAAGTTGCCAAGTTTGCCAAATTTGGAGAGCTCTGGTGTAAGGGTCTCCTGTTTGGATTGGGGGGGGGGTTGGACTAGATGACCTTCCAACTCTGTTAATCTGTATCTATCCCTGCAAGCAAAGCTGGCTGGAGAATTCTGGGAGTTGAAGTCCACAAATCTTAAAGTTGCCAAGTTTGGAGACCTTTGGCCTAAAGCTACATTGAGAGAATCTTGCACCTTTGAAAAGATGCATCTCTCACCATCTCTTTTTTGTCCTTTTTCAGCCTGATAAACTAGGGCGAGCCTCTTCGGAGCATCTCCACCCAATAGGCAGCTGTGGGCTCGGCTGCCTGTTATCTGTTTCGTGGAGTATCCGCCTTTGGATCTCTCACGCTTCCTCTTTGCGCTACTTTGCGTATTCAAGATGGACAGTGAGTCACATGGATGTATATTTATACGTAAGGGTGTAGGTATATGCATAGGTGTGTCTACAGCACGTATGTTTGTTATGTACGTGTACCCTTTCGAGAGCAGGCCACGGAATTTCATTTTTAACGTGAGCCGGTGTGTCCACGGTTAAAAAAATACACGACAATAAAGAGGATCTTACTCTTATCTGACTATTTTCAAGCTACATTCATAAAACTTTGGAAGTCTGAAAGTACAAATCTCCCACTGTCTTTTTTTACAGCCTGAGAAAGTAGGGAGGGCTTCTTCTCAGCCTCTTTTGTCCCCCACCCATTTTGCAACTGTGGGCTAAGCGGTTTCTTATCTGACTGTTCTTTAAATCTACATGAACAGAATCTGGCAAGTCTGAAAGTACAAACCTCCCACTGTTGTCCCCCCGCCCCCCACAGTCTCAGAAAGTAGGGAGAGTTTCGTCTGGGCCTCTTTCTCCATCCATTATGCAGCTGAGGGCTCACCTGCCTCCAATCGGTCCGTTCCAGGGCTGGGCTGCTGGGGGTTTGCAGGGGGAGAGCCCTAGCTAAGATGGGGTGCAGTTTGGAGAACCCCCAAATCCCATTCCTGGCTGGCCCTCCCCACCCCTCCCTGCCCCTCCCACAGGGCCCATTTTAGATGCAGGTGAGTGCAGGGTGTGTGCAGAGAATTGGGCGAAAAATGGGCCTCCTGGGGAAGTTTGGGGAGGCCGGAAATGGGTCTGTTTCCAGCCTCCAGAGATCCTCGGGAGCCCGGGGAGGGCAAAAACACTCCTCCCCCCCCCATGGTGCAGGAGGCAGACTAGGCCACGCCCACCATGGCCATGCCCACCCAGCAATTGGGTAGAGAACCCTTTGCTAAAATTTTTGAATCCCACCCCTTGCTACCTTCCTTTCCTCCCTCTCCCAAGGTCTTTCCCAATACACACACACGAACATAATCTGAAAACTCTGGAAAGTTTGACCAGGAACACATGAGGCCGCCCCAAGCAAGAAAGCCACAGGAGAGAGAAGGTCACCACCCAGTGATTTTGGCCAAGGACAGGCAGAGGGGCAGCTCCACCCCCATCCCTTACCTCTTGCATGCCCTGTGCCTGGTCGGCTCTCCTGGGCTGCCAGAGGAGCAGAAGGGTCAGGATGAGGAATCCTGCTGTCTGCTGACAGAGCTGCATCTGCAAAGGAAATGGGACTTTAAGTTTCTTCAATTTGCAGGAATTTGTTGTCAGGAGGGGGCTTTTCCCGGAGGGCACAAGATATTTTAGCATGCACAAAAAAGAAAAAGATAGAAAGATTAAACAGAATCTTCCTTCCTTTTTTTTTAAATACACTTTTTCTTAAAGTTTTGTTAAAGGTTTCTTTGGGGTAAAATCTTATGGGTTTTTTTCCCCCCTCTTTTTTGGAATTTGCATTTTAAATTTCTCAATAAAAAAAAATAAAGAAATTAAAAAAAAGATATATTAGCATGCAACGAAATTTCATCTTAATGAATGCCGATTAATGTACATTTAAAGTGACGATAAAGTTATTCTAAGTTCTTTTTTTAAATTTATTTTTTATCAATTTTCATTCATAAACATTTTTGAATAACAGTGCATTGGCAGAGCATTATTTACAAATAAAAAACCCAACCAACATACGTTGGTAATAAATCTCAACATACAAACTAATAGCAATAGTAATGGTATAATAACAGTACTAATAGTATAACCAAAAGAGTTGATCTAACTTTCTTCTTACATTAAGTTAATTACATTTTTATCAATTACTACATTTACATTTATCTACCTCTTTACTTTCACTATATATAATATTAACCTTCACAATCTTACTTTCCCTAATTTCTACCTCTTTTCTCTATCCATTCATAGAATTTATTCCATGTCTGAAAGTATTCTGAATTGTCTTTGTCTTTAATGTTTAAAGCTAATCTATCCATTTCAGCACAGTCCCAAATTTTCCTAATTATAACCTCATCCGGTGGGGCATTCATATTTTTCCATTATTTAGCATATGTAATGTGTAACACTATGGGCTTGCTTTGTCATAATCCTCTGATAGTGTACCTAAAAGGCACATTTCTGGTTTAAACTCAATATTTTGTTCAGTTATCGTTTCCAGCCATTTATGTATATTCTCCCAATTCTAAGTTCTAAATCTACCCACTTCTGGGTCGGGAAAAATCCTTGTTAAAGCAGCACGAACTAGCTGCTGTGCTCCAATACACCACCAGGTGGCACTCGTGCTCTCTGACTGCTGCATTGTAGCCCAGCAGGGGCGTCTCGTTGGCTTGAACTCTCCCTGGTTAAATGTCCAAGAAATTGTGTCAAAATTCACACAAAAACCCACAAGGAAATAAGACACTCATTTCAAAACCTTGGGGCACAAGTCCAATTTGGGCATTTTGCCTGCCCAAATTGGAAGATGTCCCTTTTTTTTTCTTTTTTTTTCCTGGCCAAGCATTTGGATCAGAATACGATTTTGACATTAGAACATGATAACATCAAAATGTCAGCATAACATTTTGATGTTATCCTAAGAGACGTTGTTTTGCTCATCCTCCTGTGGGTGCAGAAGGTGGCTACCTTCCTCTTTGCTTGTGGCGTCAAAAGTGCCAAAATGCAAAGCTGACACCTTCCTAAGTAGCTCAGGATAATGGGATTTTAGTATTTAGTATTTTAGTATTTATTTGATCTGTCAATCGCTTGCAAGATACAGGTATAAGAATAAATATAGTTTTGAATATATGAGATAAATAAATAAATAAATAAATAAAATAAATAGATAAATAAATAAAATAAGAAAAAGAAAAAGAAACAATAGGACAGGGACAGGTAGTCACGTTGGTGCGCTTATGCACGCCCCCTACAGACCTCTTAGGAAAGGGGTGAGGTCAATAGTGGACAGTCTAAGGTGAAAGTTTTTGGGGTTTGGGGAAGAAGCCACATTTTAGGAAGACAGAATAAAATTTTGATTTTTTTTTAATTTCAGATGTTTATCTTATCTTTATTATTTTATAAATAGCTCCAGGTGACAAACATGTAAAACTTCCTTTTTTTAATTTTCTCCACAATCCTGTGAGGTGGTCAGAGCTGAATTGTGGGGTTCTTGGTGCTCTCTGAGCTTGGTGGTTTCCTTGCAGACGTTTCATGACCCCAACTAAGTAACATCATCAGTGCTAGAAGTAAGGGGTTTATAGACAAGAGGAGGAGCAGGAGGAGGAGGAGGACTGAGGGGGTCCTTGGTACTCTCTGAGTTGGAGGCTTCCTTGCAGACGTTTCATGACCCAACTAGGTAACATCATCAGTGCTAAGAGGGAGTGGAGCTTGTGAAGAGGAGGAGGAGGAAGAGGAGGAAGAAGAGTGCGGGTTTTCTTGGTGCTCTCTGAGCTTGGATGTTTTTTTGCAGATGTTTCCTGACACAACCAGAGAACATTATGCACTGATGATGTTACCCAGTTGGGTCATGAAACATCTGCAAGAAAAAACCCCAAGCTCAGAAAGCACCGAAGGATATTTAAAATAGTAAAAACAAACAAAGGACCTTTCCCCCCCAACTCCCAAAATATTTCCATTGGCAGAATTTTTTTAAGCTTTGCTCCTCTTTCTCCATTTCAACTGCACAGGTGTTTCTGCCTAAAAAGGAGACCTAATTCCTCTCCCCACCTGCTGCGATTTTAAAGTCAGGTTGTGCACTTAGGCAAGAAAAAAACAAAATACACAGGTACAGTATAGGTGGTCCCTGGCTCAATAGTGGTGACTGTGGAGGGGGATCTTGGAGTCCTAGTGGACAATCGATTAAATCTGAGCCAGCCGTGTGCAGCAGCTGCCAAAAGAGCCAATGCGATCCTAGGCTGCATCAACAGACGGACAGAATCAAGATCACGGGAAGTGTTAATACCTCTTGATAAGGCCTTGGTAAGGCCACACTTGGAATTCTGCATCCAGTTTTGGTCGCCATGATGTAAAAAAAAAGATGTTGAGACTCTAGAAAGAGTGTAGAGAAGAGCAACAAAGAGGATTTTAGGGGACTGGAGGCTAAAAGATACAATGAACGGTTGCAGGAACTGGGCCTGGCTAGTCTAGGGAAGAGAAGGACCAGGGGAGACAGGAGAGCATCTTCCAATATTTGAAGGGCTGCCACAGAGAGGAGGAAGGGGGTCAAGCTATTCTCCAAGGCCAGACAAGGAACAATGGATGGAAACTGAAGAAGGAGAGAGATTCAACCTGGAAATAAGGAGACATTTCCTGACAGTTGGAACAATTAACCAGTGGAACAACTTCCCTCCAGAAGTTGTAAATGCTCCAACGCTGGAAGTTTTTAAGAAGAGATTGGACAATCATTTGTCTGAAGTGGTGTAGGATGTCCTGCTTAGGCAGGGGGTTGGACTAGAAGACCTCCAAGGTCCCTTCCAGCTCTGTTATTCTATTCTATTCTAATACGGCAGGTTAAGAAATGAGTGGAGCTGTTCCACTTTTTGCAGATCCTGCCTCTTGTTCCCACGTGCACGATAAGCTGGGCAAATAAATGAGGTTGAGTGGAAACAAGGTTTTTTTTTGGCTTTCTTTCTTTTGAGCAGGAAAATAAAAGTATGGGGATATGCTGTTTTTTTTTAAAAAAAAAAATCCTGATCTGTGTCTGCAGCATGTAGAGAAGATTACGAAGGAGAGGCTTTGTGCCCAAAGGTTCCTGAAAAGCTTTTACAAACACAAACTGCACAAAGCTGCACAAATCCTCCTTCGCTGACAACAAAAATGCTACCAGACTGCAAGTTGGCTCGGTTTTTATTCCTGGATCCTTTTTAGAATTTGTTCTGACCCAGGGTTCCCAAAACCTCAAAGCCGACCTCTCATCCAGATAAAACCCCTTTTATTTAATTTACGGTGAATTCCACTCCAGCAAACTCCCAGCAAACAGTCTTTCAAGAGATTCCACAATTACAGACCTTTATCAGGCTGGGAAGTTAGTTGCCAGACCGGTATCTTCCAAACGCCACGTTGTAGCAGTAATGACTTGGCAAGAAGTCAGGAACAGATCTTCACCCCTCATGAATTGAACTAATTGCCTCCTGCAAACCCCACTCCCCTTTTTTCTCCTCTTTATTCCCTATGGGAGGGGCCATTCACCGTCCACCTGTGGCTTTACTCCCAATTTGACCCTTGTTCCTTAGCTGTTCGTCTGGCAACTCTGTGCATGAGCACACAGGGAACAGGCTCCAGCTGCTCTTCTTCCCCACTGATTTTTGACTCCGAAGGCAGCTGATAACTGTCGGACGGCCCTGGGCCCATCTCTGCCTCCGACGCAGAGCCCTCATCCGAGCCTTCCCCAGACTCCAGGACTGGCCCACGTGCCTCCCCAACCTCCTCACTGTCTGAGTCTGCTGCCATCTCTGCTGGCTGCTGCAAAAGAATTAATGTACTCTTTTTAAAAAAAATTATCTTGGAAAGTCCCCAAGGATTCTCAGGTCAGCAACAAGATGAGTAGAGTTTGTCTTCACTGTTGCTTTGGATCCGAAGGTAGTTCAGATCAGAAAAAGCAGAGAAGAGAGATTGAAATGGAAAAGAATAGTTGCAGGAATTGGGTTTCTCTAGTTTAATAAAGAGAAGGGCCAGGGGTGACTTGTTAGCATTCTTCCAATATTTGAGGGGCTGCCCCAAAGAAGAGGGAGTCAAGCTATTTCCCAAAGCCCCTGAAGGCCAGACAAGGAACAATGGATGGAAACGGAACAAGGAGAGAGATTCAACCTGGAAATAAGGAGAAACTTTCTGACAGGGAGAACAATCAACGAATGGAACAGAAGTTGCCTTCGGAAGTTGTGGGAGCTTCATCCCTGGAGGCTTTCAAGAAGAGATTGGACTGCCCTCTGTCAGGAATGGTGTAGGGTCTCCCGCTTGGGTGGGTGGGAGGGTTGGACTAGATGACCTACAAGGTCCCTTCCAACTCTGTTAGTCTGTTAATTAATCAGTGGAACCGAAATTGCCTCGAAGTCCGGCCAGTAAACACTCTGCTAGCGCCATTCAGTTGCTCAGACTCCACCCCGCAAGGGATTATGGGGTCGTTAAAAGAAGATGACCACAGGGATGCCGCAAGTGTGAAAGGCGGCCCTAAGTCGCTTTTTTCAGTGGTGCTGTAGCTTTGAACAGTCACTAAATGGACAGTTGTAAGTCGAGGACTATCTGCAAATACAGGTGCCTAAGACCAGGCGCTTCCTCACCACCTTCTTGCCTTTCTTGGGGTGATTTATTTCAGTGGGGTTCCTTTGCCCAAAGCCAGCAAAGAGGGGTCTAAGTTCACTCGCTCAGCCGCACCAATCTTGCAAACTGTCAAGTACTTCCGTTCCCAGGCAGAGATTCTTCATTACGGGTGGGGCACAGCAGAGGAAAACGATTCCTGCTTCCTCCCCGGACAAGAGCTCAGGATCCAAAAAGATTTGGACAATAAAGGAGAACATCTGTAGCTCGGTCCTTGCACGGGTTGATCGTCCTCACTGTTAGGAAGTTTCTCCTAAGTTGCTTTTCTCCTTCCTTAGTTTCCCTCCGTTGCTTCTTCTCCTGACTTTGTGGGATGACCCAAAGGGGCGTGGCACAAAAATAACCAAGTCACCAAAGTAGAATCAATTCCCTTTAATGCCTCCAACCTGGCCCCCAATGTCCAATTATCCTCGGCATGGGAGATCAAACTCTTCCAAAAACAGTCTACGAAGGGCAGAAATGCAGTCTGAACCCAAAGTAAAGATAATTAGAAATAAAAAAAAACCCAACACAAACCACACTGAAGTAATTAACACGACAGGCCAGGATAATAAATTGCAGACTTCCAAAAAATAAGGAAGCACACAGTTGGGAGGACGCCAACACCCAGATAAGCCTCAACCAAGATAATGCACGCTTTCTTCCAGCAAGGTGCTGTGTGCAAACGCCCTTCTTATATCCTGTTTTCCCAGCTGCAACTAAGGAAAGGGATCAGGGCCCTTTTCTCTCCCGTAAGCCACCTTGCTCCCTTCTCCTTTCCTCCTTGCATGCCATAGGATGAAGAGGGGAGGGCCCTGGGTCTTCCTCTGAATGCCCAGCCGGATTGTGCCCTTCCCCAGTTCCCTCCACAGCCACTGGAGCCACACTCCCACTCCCTGGCAGCTGCTTAATCTCCCCCTCAGACTCAGACTCCAACAAGGGCATGAGACTTTGGGTGATTTGGAGAAGAGCTTGACCCCCCACTCCTCTTCTTTGGGGCAGCCCCTCAAATGTTGGAAGATGCTATCATGATCCCTTGAATATGAGACAGCTGTGGGTTGTACAAACAGAGGCATAGAATCCAGATCATGTGAAGTGTTAGTGCTGCTTTATACAACCCTAGTAAGGCCACACCTGGAATACCGCAACCAATTTTGGTCACTGTACTAACAAAACAAATGTTGAAACTTGGGAAAAAGTTCAGAGAAAAGCAACTGAGATGTTCAAAGGCCTGGAGACTAACACGTGAAGAAAGGGTGCAGGTTTGGGGTTGAACAGAAAAGAAAAATTAGGCGCAACATGATAGCCGCCTTCCAGTATTTGAGGGGCTGCCCCAAAGAAGAGGAAGGGGGTCAAATTATTCTCTAAAGCACCTTGAAGGCAGAAGAAGAAGTGAAGGAGGGAAACTAATCAAGGAGGGAAGCAACTTGGAACTAAGGAGAAATTTCCTAACCGTGAGCACAATTAACCAGAAGAACAGAAGTTGTCTTCAGAAATTGTGCCTGCTCCAATCACTGGAGGTTTTAAAGAAGAGACTGGACAGCCACTGGTCTGAAGTGATATAGGTTCTCCTGCCCGAGCAGGGGGTTGGACTAGAAGACCTCCAAGGTCCCTTCCAACTCTTATCCCATCCCATCCCATCCCTTTCCATTCCGTTCCGTTCTGTTCTGTTCTGTTCTGTTCTATTTTCTATTCTATTCTGTTCTGTTCTATTTTCTATTATATTCTGTTCTATCCTATTCTCCTCCTTTTGGGGAGGATTTTCATCCCTTCTTCCTCTTGGCGAGTGGAAAAGAAACCCCGAATCACAGGCTGTATGGAATGCGGGGAGAGCCCAGATATTATCCTTTTCCAAACTTTCCAAAACTTCCTTCCTTTTCCTGAAGGGATTTGTGGCTTGGCAACCCGAGGAAACTCATTTCCCATTCCCCAAGGCACAAAACGGAGACGAAAGAAGAACGTTGGGAGCTGCCCACTTACCTGGCCAGGAGTCACACAGATCCCTTGGAACAAATAATTCCCCAGGTGGCCTTGACTTTCCGAGTAGATCTCCCCAAGCAGATCCTCTTTCTTTTTTCTCTCTGGTCTTTTATAGTCTCGCATGGAGCCTCCGAAAAGCTGCCTCTTCCCCCTCTTACATCATGTCTGAAGTTTTTTTTCTTTTTTCTTCCCAAGGCTCTGCTCTTACATCGCTTTCTCCCTCCCCTCTGAACAGGCTGGCTGCTCTTAATGCTGGAGCTGCTTATCGCTCTAACCATGATCAGGGGAGAAATCAGGATCCGACGGTGGTGGAAGAGGTTCACCAGAAGCCCACCCATCCCTCTACAGATTGACATTAAAAATAAAGGACAAAGAAATAAAGGACAATAGATACAAACTCAAGGTTAATCGCACCAAACTTGATTGCAGGAAATACGACTTCAGCAATAGAGTGGTCAATGTCTGGAATACTCTACCCGACTCTGTAGTTTCTTCCCCAAACCCCAAAAACTTTAACCTTAGACTGTCTACTATTGACCTCACCCCTTTCCTAAGAGGTCGGTAGGGGGCGTGCATAAGCGCACCAACGTGCCTACCGTCCCTGTCCTATTGTTTCTCTTATTCTTCTTTTATTTTTCTTATATGTACCCATTTCATGTATTCACAACTATGTATACACTTATTATACTTATTATCTTGTAAACAATTGGCAAATCAAATAAATAAATAAATAAATAAATAAATAAATAAAGAAGACACAGAATATCACTTGACGTGGAATAGATTTTAGATGAATTAAAGGGCAACCAGGATGATGAGGGGACTGGAGGCTAAAACATATGAAGAACCATTACAGGAACTGGGCTTGGCTAGTCTAGGGAAGAGAAGGACCAGGGGAGACAGGAGAGCATCTTCCAATAGTTGAGGGGCTGCCCCAGAGAGGAGGAGGGGGGTCAAGCTATTCTCCAAGGCCAGACAAGGAACAATGGATGGAAACGGATCAAGGGGAGATTCAACCTGGAAATACAGAGAAATTTTCTGACAGGGAGAACAATCAACCCATGAAACAGAAGTTGCCTTCAGAAGTTGTGGGAGCTTCATCCCTGGAGGCTTTCAATAAGAGTCTGGACTGCCATTTGTCAGAAATGGGGTAGGGTCTCCCGCTTGGGTGGGTGGGAGGGTTGGACTAGATGACCTATAAGGTCCCTTCCAACTCTAACTATCTGTTATCTATTAAATATAAAGAGGGTTTATGATTATAAACACATTGATATAATTAACAGAATTACAAATAAGCTAATACAAAGAGAAACCCAGTTAAAATTACTCCGTTACACTATTATTATTGTTATGAGTATGCACGTTAATATCTCTTGTTTGTTTTCTTTTTGCTATTATGTAAATGTTATGCCCTGACAATACACCGTAGTCAAAGTGTTTATGAATAAAAATAAAACATATACTGAAAAAAAAGAGAGAAGTCCATCCACCCATCAATGGATGGAAACTAATGAAGGAGAAAAGCAACCTAAAGTTAAGGAGACATTTGTTGGCAGTCAGAACAATTAAAAAGGGGAACAGAAGTTGCCTCCAGAAGTTGTGAGTACTTCATCACTGGAGGTTTTTAAGAAGAGGCAACTATTTGGCTGAAATAGTGTAGAATCTCCTGCTTGAGCGTTAGTCTCCATCTTCCAAGCTTATATATTGTATATAAACAGAGACCAAACTCCACTCCTTTCTAGCACTGATGATGTTTCCCAATTGGGTCATGAAATGTTTGCAAGAAAACAAGAAAATGCAACTACTACATCACGTGGAGTGAAGTAAGTTTCTAGGTACCACAAGGCTCCGTCTTAGCCCTGGACTCTTCAATATCTTCCTAAATGACTCAAATGGGAGAATAGAATGGGGACTCGTCCAATTTGCAGGTGACACTAAGCTGGCCAGAATAGCCAACACCCCAGAAGACAAGCTCAGGATACAAAAAGATCTTGAGAGACTTGAACAATGGGCCTTGTCCAACAAAATGAAATTTAATGTGGAGAAAAGCAAGGCTTTACACCTGGGCAGGAAAAACCAAAGGGACAAGTACAGATTAGGCCAAACATTAGGTTCAAAAACAGGAACTGTGCCAGGGATTTTGGAGTCCTAGTAGACGATGCCTTAAATGTGAGCCAGGCATGTTGTAGCAGCAGCCAAAAAAGCGAAGATGGTCCTGGGTTGTATAAAGAGAGGCGTAGAATCAAGATCTTGTGAAGTGTTAATATTGCTTTATAAAACTCTAGTAAGGCCACACAGGAATACTGCACTGGTTGCAATACAAAATTGCAATCAATTTTGGTCGCCGCATTACAAAAAAAGATGTTGAGGCTTTGGAAAAAGTTGTTTTTCATGAGAGTCTAAATCACTTATCTGAAATGGTACAGGTTCTCCTGTTCGAGCAGGGGGCTGGACTAGAAGACCTCCAAGGTCCCTTCCAGCTCATTCATTCTGTATGTAAACAACTCAGTTCGAAGAGCATTAGGGACCCAAGCAGTGGATGGAAACTCATACAGGAGGGAAGCAACAGGGAATTAAGGAGAAATGCCCTAATAACAGTGAGGACAATTAACCAGTGGAACAGCTTGCCACCAGAAGTGCTCCATCACTTAGACGCTGGTCATAAGTCACATGGTGATAAGTCCATGCCAGTTTCCAAATGTCTAGGTTTGGATCATGTGACCCCAAGGATGCTCCCACCACCGAGTTAGGGCTTCTTGGAAACGTTTCGTTACCAAACTAGATAACATCATCAATTGACTGGAAGAAAACCACCAAGCTCAAAAAGCACCAAAGACCCCACCGTCCTCCTCCTCCTCCTCTTCACAAAACCCCCTCTCTTCTAGCACTGCTGATGTTACCTATTTGGGTCATAAAACATCTTCAAAAAAACCACCAAGGACCCCCACAGTTCTCCTCCTCCTTTCTGTAAATCCCACTTCCCTTCCAGCACTGATGTTGTTATCTAGTCGGACAATGAGATGTCTGCCGGAGAACACCATCTCTGAGCTACCAATATTCTCTTCTGCTGGTTTCATCATCTCCATTTTCCCTTCGTTATGTAAACCCCTGTTGCAAGTTTTATGTTGGTTCTTGTGGCTCATTTGTTGTCCTGTATCTCTTCTGGTTTAATACGGGTGGGGTTTTCCCTCTTGTCTTCTCATTCAGCAGCAGGGCTGGAACAAAAATATCAGACCATATCTGAAAAAGTATAATAAAAACATAGATTTTGCAACTCCCCGGAGGCCTGACTCATGCAAGTAGCAGCTGTTTGTTTTTAAAAGGTAACTTCTAATGGACGAGTTGGAGGATCCGTTTTTAGACCCCAGAACCGGGAGAAAATTGTATCTCTCCAAGGCCAAGCCCTCCCCAGCTTTTAATATAAGTTGTATATTTTTTTTCAGTGTGAATGACAGCAATCTTGGAGGCCAGAGAGGGGGAAAACTCTGCAAAATGCAGAATTGTGGCTCAAAATTAGAGAAAACCAAGGAGGCGTAATTTTTGTGTGTGTGCAAATTTTTATTTTTATTGTTTATATGCAAAAAGTCCATTCCATTTCAATCGTGTGTCGATTAGGTACATATTTCAAATTACTTATCCATTATTAACAATATTCTTCTTATTCATCTTAACAACATGGCAGTAATCACACTTCCATGTATGTAATATAAATACAATCTAGTATATCTATTACTTTTATTCCTCTTATTACTTTATTGATATATCTAATCCCTTTTAATTTATTCTATTTTCTATCCATTGGTAAAACAAGTCCCATACCATATGATATTCAGATTCTTCTTTTTCTTTAATTTCTAGTGTCAATCTATTCATTTCTGCTCATTCAAATATTTTTTTCAATTATTTTTCCCTCTGTTGGTATCTTATTACTCTTCCAGTTTGGGGCAAATACAATTCTAGCTGCTGTTAAAACATGTATAATTAAATAAGCCTTTTCTTTACTATAGCCTTCTGGTACTATTTCCAATAAAAAAATATTTCAGGCTTCAAATCTATATGTTGATTGATCAGTTTCTCCAGCCATGTATGTATCTTAGTCCAATATCTCTTAGTTTCTGTGCAAGTCCACCACATGTGATAATATGTTCCTGGTATTTGATGACATTTCCAGCATTTAATTGATTTATCTTTAAACATTTTCACTATTTTGTGCTGGCGCTAGATGCCATCTATAAAACATCTTGTACAAATTCTCTTTATACGCTGTCGATATTGTCGGTTTATAATTCCTGTCCCACAGTTTCTGCCACTTATCCAATTCTATGGTAATGCTGAATTATTTTGCTGGGCAGCGAAGTGTCTCTAATTCAAAACACTTTTCCAGGTCAACCACACCTGTCGGTCCCTGGAACGGTTGACTAAAGAGAGTTCTTGCCTTATGACCTCAATGTAGCCTAAAATGTCTAAGTCGCTAAGTGAGACATTTGTCCCTTTGTCCAATCTTGCTTGCTACATTTGTTAAGGGAATCCCTGCGTGGGTTTTGATCACGTGACCACGGGGGAAAACGCTGCATCGGTCGTTAAGTGTGAAAAACGGGCGTAAGTCACTTACGGGCCGTTCACTTTCTTCCGTGCCATTCTCACGTTGAACAGTCACTAAATGAAGCTGTTGTAAGTCAAGGACTTCCTGCACACGTTTCAGACCCCCAGCCTGGTTGATCCAAATGCTGGGCCTTGTAGTCCGGGATGTATAAAATTGTGTTGAAATTTGGACGGTGGATTAGAGAAGGCCATGGAACTCAATTGGATTTACACTGGAGTAAACACAGGGTTATGTGGGAAGTCTGGGTTGAACTGCTCCAGCTACAGGTCTTATCTTGGCCGGACATTTGCCGAGCATTGATGGAGAGGAAATGGAGTTCGAAATATTTCTGTCGTCCAGCTCCCTCCAGCCTCTCTTAGGACGAGGCCCCACAGCCAACTCACGGCAGGACAAGAATGCTTTTCCCTAGGTATTCAAGATGGACAGGGATCAACCCTGATAGGTTTTTATACGAATGGGTGGAGG